>NC_081414.1:308989163-309289163 GCF_030272615.1 Cryptomeria japonica
GAGATTGTTGGCATATGTGCAGAATATGTTGACATGATGATATTGTGTTGTCATTGATGTCAATATGCTCAAAGAGAACTGGTATGATGTTGTGAACAAACATATGTGAAAAAGTGAAGCAATATGCTTGTTCAAGTGAACCGGTATGTTGGACCGAGAACCAATATAAGGAATGTTTTATATCTAGGGTTCATATGGCATAACTACTAGTTGGTAGTCTCAGCTTCAGGGTTTCTAGTTGAAGTGTTTCAAGCCTGTGTGTTTCAACTGATGGCATTGTGTGATGAGTTAGCATTATAATAGAGATCAGATCGTGATTGCCGCATCAGCCTTGTGCACGTGAAGGATCTTGCATGAAGGAGATTGATCCTATCTACCTTGGGAATGTGCAAAGTCTCTGCAAACAGTGGAGAATGTGTGATGGGTTATCACCTCGTAGGAGCAGTGAAGAATGAATGATGGAGAATGTCTTGAGATCTATTCAAGACCATTGTATTCAAATGAATAGTGTTCAATGATCAGGATTGAACTGACTAAATTTCTCAAACTAAGTGTTTAGGGTTTAGGGTTTATGCTACCGACCTATCTATTTCCTATAAGGTCGATGTGATGTTTCATGCTGAGGTTGTTGGCAAATGTTATGTGTGTATCTATGTGTAGAGATATGTGATTCCTGCCAGACCAGTTTAGAGGATTGATACCTGCATAGTGTGTGTGCCGAAGGAGGGAACTAAAGCGGATCTACTTTGGCATTGAGTGCTATTACCAGATCATTGTAATACCTATTGATCTCTAATCACTTCAACAGTTGAAAAATCCCTTAACAGAGTAGCTTTAACTAGCTTGCTATAAATCCTTTAACAGGGTGACTCAAAGTCATTGAGTTGATAAAATCCTCTAACAAGGTAACCTCTAACAGGGTTTAACCATTAACCAGGTATTCTAGCCATCCCTTAACCGGGTGATCCCTAACAGGATTGGTTCCTAACAAAACTTGTTGTAATAGTCTTTAACTAGATTAGGCTTCTAACAGAGCGGACTTCTAAAGAGTTCAAAATAGCTTGTGGGTACTCATCCCCATGGTGGTTTTTCCCATTTGGGTTTCCATGTGAAAAATATGTGTGTCATATGTGATGTCTTTTTCATGTGATGCTTTTTTGTTTTCTGTCAAGCGGTGAATCATGTTGATCTAGCTAGTTATTATATCTCTGATGATAGATTATCTGTTTATACATAAGGACAAAGTGGAAATGAGAGAGTAGGTTGTATGAAAATTTAAGAAGATTGACTGGTTCATATCTTTCACAGTTGCACTATGTTTAACTGGTAGTAATCTGGTTTGGACCGGTGTTAAGGGTTGCCAGTAGTTTTTATTTTGAAATCAAACTGATTCAAGAAAAGTTTTTGTGCCTGTACTGATTCACCCCCCCCCCTCAGTACCGATTTGGTACTCACTTTTCATCATTGAGTTATCACATGCTAGTTTTCCATGATAGGATGGTTGTCGCTATACCGCAATGGAAGTACGTCCGAAATTAAAATGGCTCGACATAGCGACTAAAGGAAAGGTGCTCAGAAAGAAGGCCTTCTTGGTCCTTTGGCTCCAAAATTTAAATATTCAAAAGAATTAATTGCAGAGGTATGCAAGTTCCATCCGATATTGTTTCGAGGTGAAAAGTTGGTGAGAGGTATTCAAGCAGATTTGCAGAGAACATAATGGTGTGCGGCTATGTGTTTTCTTAGGAAGAACAAATAAATGCTCTAGCACGAGACAATACATTGTCATTATGAAGCTATCGGTTGTTGTAACCGATTTTGGGTAATAGGAGCCTACCCTTTTGGCCACTTTCCAACTGAATGACCAGTGAATTAATGAAGCACGCATCCCAGAAAGAAAGTTATGCTTCTCCCTCAACTTCAATGGTACAAAAATGTAACTTTTGTATTAAATAATGGTTAGGGTAAGATTTTTCTTCTAGGTAGTCCGAAGCTTATTGCATCTCGATTTCTATAAAAGGATACCAAGGCTACCTAGAAAAGGGTCACAAATTTTGTAGCTAAACTCTGGCAAAATCAATATAGGCCATTTTCTTAGCAATTTTTGAGACAAATATTATGTACTTGTAACCTTTTGACAGAGGAATTAAATATACAGTCCAGAGAATTTAAATGCAAACTTGTATTGTCTCTATGTCATTGTACTGGTGTTCATTTTGGCATTTTGGCACTAAGTTGTCATTGATGTCAACTGGTGGAGATTGAGCATGAAGGATGGTTGCTTGTTTATGATGAAGAGGCAGAATGTTAAAAGTTGTCTTACACCATCAGAAGTAAAGATGTGCAACTGGTACAGGATGCTATACCGGTCAACAAAAGAACACTCTAAAGGAAAAGGGTTTACCAGTATGTGTTTGCCGGACTGACTACATGTTGGTAGGTCATGTCTTGATTGGTGTGATGTCATGTGAAGTTGAGTTGGCAAGTAGGGTGTGGCTGGTGAAGCTTCATCCACATGATTGATGGAACAAATAATCACCATTAATGAAGGAGCCACAAATCACGGGATTGCATCAGACTGATTGCGGCTTGAGGAAGAAGGAATGATAGAGGAAGATCAAGGGAGCAGTTGGTGCCTAGATCAAAGCAAGAAGATCGGATTGAAAGAATACCTTGAGAAGGAAATAGTAGAGGTATTAAAAGAAGTTTGACAGATGTAGATCAAAATAATGGATCGTGGTTATTTTTTCTGGAAAACATGTTTTAAAAGGTGCAGAAATGGTGAAGATGAATAAATGGACATCAAGGTGATCAGATCATGTCAGATCTGATTGGATTTGGTTTGCCTTGTAGATGGTGAGGAAACCCTAACCATCAAAACTTTGAATTGCATTTTGGTGGGAAATCATCCGATAAGAAATGAGAGCTACAGATAGAAAAAAGTTGATGTTGTGCAGATTGGAGAGAAGAGAGCAGTGAGAGTGAGCAAGCAAACCGATGAGAGGATCCTACCGGAAGAGAGTTTAGAAGATCTGCCATCAAAGACAGAGATAGGAATGACTACCAGCAAGGAAGAAGAGGCTACCAGAACCAAAATATCTTATATACCATTGAGGATGACACAATAGATGATGAAGATCCATTAGAAGATGATGACCATGAGAACGACAGAAAAGTAAATCTTTTCATGGCACTCGATAGACCTGCTGATGAAGATGAGGAAGAAGAGGACATTGACACTAAAGTGGATTTGGAAAGTGAACTTATTAGTGCACTTGAGGAATTGAGTAAAATAGGGGAACTCAAGAGGGTTAAGCTTGGTGTAGTAGATGAACAAGATCTCTTGAAGTAGTCTCTGGAAGAATCTGGTTAAATCATATCTGACTTAAAACTGTAGCTGGAAGAAACTAAGAAGATCAATGAAGCTACAACCCTTGCTTTGAGAAAGAAAGAAAAGGAGCATCAACAGATGGAAACATAAATAATAAAGCTCAGAAAGAAGCTTGAAGAAAGCAAGGAAGAAATAAAGACAAGAAATAAGTATGAAGGCAACACTGAGGCTTTGGATAAGATGTTGAGGAAACAAAAGCAATCCAAAGATACCAGAGGTTTAGGCTTTGAAGTTGGTCAAGGTTCAACCCACAAAGATAAATCTGACAAAGAGATGTTGTTCACCTCTTCAATTGAAGGTAAAGAAAAGAAGACATTCACTATAGGCAAGGATACTGGCAAAAAGATATATGCAAATGCTATTAGAACTCAACATCCAAACCGATATGTAGAAATGAACCGAAGGCCATTCTTCATGCGTAAATATGCAGACTCAAGAAGGAATGTTGGGATTGACCAAGAAGGATTCACCAGATTCAATTACATGAATGGAAGACACCCATTGAGGCAGTTTCATTCAGGACCAAGACAACCCAATCGATATGTATTAGATTTTCATGGCTATTGTTACCGGTGTAATAAGTTTGGGCATAGAATAGCTAAATGTAGGTTAAACAATAAGCCCTCTATGAATTATGAAACTAAAAATTCATTTAATGCACTATGAGATATGGAGATTGTCTGCTATCAGTGCAACAGAATTGGGCATAAGAGTTTTGATTGTAGAAAGAACAAACTGGTACCCTACAAAAATCTTAAGGATGTTCCCTTTAATGAAAATATAAAATTCTATAACTATCAAGAATTTGGACACATAGCAAAGTTATGCAAAAACAAGAAGATTAAGAAAATGAAGGAAAAACCAAATCATGAACTGGTAATTGAATCTGAAGTAAATACAACAGCTGACAAGAAGAAGGAAATCAAACCAGTTTGGGTTCAGAAAGAAAAGGAAAAGCCAGAATTGAGTCTCATAGTGCAGACTGCCTTGCATGCTGAAAGTAAAAATCTATGGGTGGTAGATAGTGGCTGCTCAAACCATATGACTGGTGACAAAAGGAAATTCATTAAACTTGAAGATTGGAATGGTGGATTGGTAAGGTTTGGAGACAATTCTTCTTAAAAATAAAGGGAAAAGGAACACTAAGGATTGATGGAAAACTGGAGGCACATGATGTATACTATGTGGAAGGCCTCAAACATAATCTACTAAGTGTGAGTCAAATGTGTGACAAAGGTTACAAATTTACTTTTGACTCAATCAGCTGCCACATAGAGAATGACACTAACGATAAAGTTGTGGTTGAAGGAAAGAGGACTGATGGAAATGTTTATAATTTGAAGGAATGCTATGAGCCCAAATGTATGTTAGGACAAGTAGATGAAAGTTGGCTGTGGTACAGAAGATTAGGCCACATAAATTTTGATAACTTAGTCACAGTAAGCAAAAAGGAGTGTGTGAGGAATATTCTACTCATCATCAAACCGGTAAACACATTCTATGATGAATATATAAAAGGTAAGCAAACAAAAGTGAGTTTCAAGACAAAGGAGCACAACACCTCCAAGCCACTTGAAATTTTGCATACAGATCTGTGTGGTCCAACTAGAACAAGAGCACTTGTCGGTGAAAGATACTTCATGCTCTTCATTGATGACTACTCAAGGATGACATGGGTCACCTTTCTGCAAGATAAATCATGAGCATTTGAAATATTCAAGATCTTTCAGAAGATGGTAGATAAAGAAAGTGGGTAAAAATTAAAATGCCTAAGATCAGACAGGGGTGGAGAGTTCACATATAATGAATTTGAAGATTATTGTGAAAGAAATGGAATTAGAAGGCAATACTCTACTCCTAGAACACCATAGCAAAATGGAGTGGTAGAAAGGAAGAAACTGATAGCCAAAGAGATGGCCAAAACCATGTTGAATGAGACCAATCTGCCTGATACTTATTGGAAAGAAGTTGTTCATACTGTTGCATATACTTTGAACCGGGTTCAATTAAGAACAAATAGCAAAATGACACCTTATGAGTTGTGGTATGACCGGAAACCATCAGTCAAATATTTAAAAGTTTTTGGAAGCAAGTGCTTAATTAAGAAAGATATGGATGGTTTGGGAAGTTTTGACTCTAGGAGTGATGAAGGGATTTTTCTTGGTTACTCATCTAACAACAAAGCCTACAAATGCTACAATAAAAGACTAAGAAGAGTTGTTAAAAGTGTGCATGTAAGAGTTGATGAAGATATGCTCAAAGGTTCTCAACCATAGGCTAACCGGTATGATGACTTTGGTGATGAATATTATGAAGCTCGGATAGAAACTGCACCTAAGGTAGCATCCCAGAAGGTTCCCAACCAGTATGTACAATTGAATCACCCAAAAGAGAAAATTTTGGGGAATAAGAATGATGGTGTGCAAACTAGAATAAGACTTGCCCGGAATGATGAACAAGTCACCCTATGCCTCATGACTGAAGTTGAACCCAAAAATTTCATTGAGGCTAGCAAGAGATAAGAATGGATGGATTTCATGGAAGAAGAACTGCACCAAATTGAGAAGAATGAGACTTGGGAGTTAGTCCCTAGACAAGAAGACAAGAATATCATTGGTACAAAGTGGGTCTACCGAAACAAAATGAATGAAGAAGGTAAGATTGTAAGGCATAAAGCTAGACTAGTGTGCAAAGGATACTCTCAAGTAGAAGGGATTGACTTTGAAGAAACATTTGCACTGGTGGCTAGATTAGAACTAATTAGGATGTTTCTAGCTTACTCTGCCTACAAGGGCTACAAAGTATACCAAATGGATGTAAAATCTACTTTTCTAAATGGAAATTTAGAAGAAGTATACATGGAGAAACCAGAAGGATTTATGTTGCATGTTGATGAGACATTTGTGTACCGGATAAAGAAGGTTCTGTATGTTTTGAAGCAAGCTCCTAGAGCATGGTACTCAAGATTAGATCAATATCTGAAGGAGGAAGGATTCAGAAAGGGAAGTGCAGACAATAATTTGTACATAAGGAAACATGGGAATCACATGATTATTGTGGTTATGTATGTAGATGACATCATCTTTGGAGGCAACAAGGATACTCTCTATAAAGAATTTAATGATCATATGGAGTCAGAATTTGAGATGTCAATGCTGGGTGAACTGACTTACTTGGTTTGTAGATATTACAGAAAGATAAAGGGATCTTTATCTCAGAGGTCAAGTATGCAAAGGAGATGATGAAGAAATTCAAATTGGAAGATTGCAAACCGGTAAGTACTCCCATGGTGACAGGCAATAAATTGAGTAAGAATGATGAATCACCGGTAGTGGATCAAACTCTATACAGATCCATGATAGGCAGTCTACTATATCTGACTACTTCAAGACCAGATATAGTTTAGGCAGTATGCATGGTAGCCAAATTTCAAACTGCACCAAAGCAGTCACACATGAATGTTGTTAGCATAATTTTTAGATACCTACAAGGAACTCTCAGCTATGGTTTGTGGTACCCTAAATAGGGAAATTATATCCTGGAAGCATACACTTATGTCAATTGGGTAGGATGCATTGATGATAGAAAGAGCACAAGTGGTGTTGCATTCTTTCTAGGTGGTTGATTGGTCTCTTGGCATAGCAAGAAGCAAGACTCAGTCTCCTTATCTACTATTGAAGTTGAGTACATTGATGTTGCTACATGGTTCTCTTAGGTGCTTTGGATGAAGTAGAATCTCAAAGATATAAAGGTAGAAATCACTGAACCTATTCTCATACGGTGTGACAATTAGAATGCAATCAACATAGCAAAGAATCCGGTCATGCATTCCAGAACCAAACACATTGCAATCAAATATCACTTCCTCAGAGAGAAGGTTGAGGGACAGGAGGTAAGAATGGATTATGTTCCTACTGGTGAACAAGTAGCAGACATTTTCACCAAACCATTACCGATCAGCACTTTTGAGTACCTACGACACAATTTGGGCGTTGTAGCATCTGTCTAGGCAGGTTTTATATGACACAGGGGGAGTTAGGTCAGGGGCAAAGGGGGAGTGCGCATGTATCCTTTGTCATTTATGTCAAAGGGGGAGAAATGTACCAGTATGGAGTGGACTGTGAGAAGTTGACATCAATGTCAAAGGGGCAGATTGTTGGCATTTTGGCACTAAGTTGTCATTGATGTCAATCAGTGGAGATTGAGCATGAAGGATGGTTGCTTGTTTATGATGAAGAGCCAGAATGTTAAAAGTTGTCTTACACTAATGAAAGTAAAGATATGCAACCGATACAGGATGCTACACTGGTCAAAAAAAGAACAACACTCTACAGGCAAAGGGTTTTACCGGTATGTGTTTATCGGACCAACTACTTATTGGTAGGTCGTGTATTGATCGGTGTGATGTCGTATGAAGCTAAAGTGGCAAGTAGGGTGTGGTTGGTGAAGCCTCATCCACAGGATTGATGAAACAGATAATCACCATTAATGAAGGAGCCACAAATCATGGGATTGCATCAGACTGATTGCGGCTCGAGGAAGAAGGAATGACAAAGGAAGATCAGGGGAGCAGTTGGAGCCTGGATCGAAACAAGAAGACCAGATTGAAAGAATACCTCAAGAAGGAAATAGCAGAGGTATTAATAGTAGTTTGATAGATGTAGATCAAAATAATGGATCATGGTTCTTTTTTCTGGAAAACGTGTTTTAAAAGGTGTGGAAATGGCGAAGATGAATAAATGGACATCAAGGTGATCAGATCATGTCAGATCTGATTGGATTTGGTTTGCCTCGTAGATGGTGAGGAAACCCTAACTGTCAAAACTTTGAATTGCATTTTGGCTAGAAATCATCTGATAAGAAATGAGAGCTATGGATAGAAAAAGTTGATGTTGTGCATATTGGAGAGAAGAGAGCAGTGAGAGTGAGCAAGCAAACCGGTGAGAGGATTCTGTAGACACCTAAAAATGGTCAACGCTTGCGGAATCATACTTTAACAATTGCGCATTGCCTCATTTTAGGTTTTTGCATCGCATTAACATTTCTCCTATGTCATGCACTTGGTTTTTATCATTTGCGAGCATCAAGTCATTCTTCTACATTCTTCATCTGTCTCGCATTTGAATTTGGTCTTGTTGACAACAATCTTCAGTCATGATTTTGGTCGATCGTTGTCCTTCTCAATCGTGTCAATTTGGATCAATTTGTCATTGTTCCTCATCAATTGGTGCATTTATCAATCGAATCATTTTATCACATTGGTCATTTATCAATCCAAAATCAAATCAAATCGAGTCAATTATCTTTCAAGACCTAATTCATCTTCTAGGGTTTCGTGATTTAATCATTTAACCTTGTGTGTGTCATTTCTTCCTTTAGGATTAATAAATTGTTTATTTATCCTAAGTCTTCTCATTACAATTAAATGTTCATTTAATTGGCTAATTATTCCTCTTTGTAAATGAATTAATTAATAAATGAATGTGCTTTGGAATTAGGGTCATTTCAATGAGTGTTCTTTTGATTATGTTATCATGTCTTGTGTTTTGATTGATCTTCTTACTTGTTTTGATGATTCCTAATTCTACCCCACATTAATTGGTGAACCCGATGTGAAATACTAACCTTCTAACCCCTCTACTGTGTTTTGGAGTGTTTCTAAGTTGATTTGCAGGTCAAAAACCCAAAAACAGGGCCGTGCAGGGTATTCTGAAGACTTCTGCGCTTGTGTGGAGCATCTTGCGCTTGTGTTGAAGCATCTTGCACTTGTGTTGAAGACTTTTGCGCTTGTGTTAGACATCTTGCGCTTGTGTCATGACTTCTGCGCCTGTGTAAAGTCCAGATCAGAGGTGAAAAATGCAGTTTTTACTTGAAAAATTTTATATGTTTTAGTAAATTGAAATTTTGAGGGTCTTCGGTGCATTTGTGGACGTGCGCGGAAACATGATGAGACATCATTGATGTTTCCAAAATTTGGTTCTAGATTATTTGAATACCTTTCCAACGCATCAAACGGTTTGTAATTTGGAGCTAGGATGAGAAAGTTATGCCTTCTCAAAGTAGACTGAAATTTTGATAGTTTTCATAAATCAAATCATCTATGCTTTGGATTTTGGTACTAATTATTTATGCAGGATCTTGGCATACGCATGACAAAGACTACAAATCAAACTACTAACATGTTTTGTGCAGATTCGATGGTCAAAGACAACAAATCAAACTTCTGACATGTGTTTTGCAGGTTGCCTTGGAGAAACAACCAAATTGTGTGTTTGAGATTTTTAATTAGGCACTTAGTGATTTATAAGTAGGTGGAAATGAACCTTTGTTTGCTTTTATTGTTAAGTATGACATTGGAGTAGGAGAGTATGCTCTCATCCTTCATAGGGTGATCAGAAATCCAGATCTTTGATACCATGCTTGTGTTGTTGATTGAGTGTCTCCATTAGAGGGCCTGCCTTCCCGACCACTTTGCTTTAGCAAGCAAGTGATAATCATGAGAAGGGAATGACCCAAAGTGAGTACAGCTAGAATTCATTGGCATTCTAACTCACTATAAAAAAATACCTGATGGGCGAAAGCTTTGAAGGAAGTGTTACGTGGGAATTGCAGTTACTTGGGAAGTGATGCCCCTTGAACTCTTTCTCATATCAACATCTAAGTAGGGCCTCTTGGTCTAAATCGCGCTTACGTGACTACATTTGTTTGGTATCTTGATGGGCTTAATGTCTCAATCATGCTTGCATGACAACAAGGAGTAATGCTTAACAGAAATCCTTACTAAACACCTTGTTTTTAGAGGCCAAAAACCCTTCTAGTTGCTTGAGAAGGACAAATTCGGATACTTGGAAGAGATACTAAGTTCGCCATGGGGAGATTCCATGGGAATTGATGCTTGGCTGCCTTGAGAAGTGAGTGTCGTGGAGGGGAGCTCGTGGGGTCAAGCATCTATGTATTCTCCTTGAATCCCATAATGAGTCTACCTCTCAAGTACCTAATGTCTTTTGCCTACCCTAAGGAATGTGGAAATGAGCATGATTGTCTTGAGTCTAAGTTGTAACATCTTGTATTCTTTGATTGTCAAAAGTTGAATGTTATCCCATTTCAAAAGCAAAACACATTAATATAACATAAGGTTAAGCACAAGAGACATTCATCCAACAAAAAGTTCAACAAGGTTCAAAGCACACCTTCAAACATGATTATCAAACATTGTTCAAAAACTTGTCTCAACATTTATGTCACTTGCATTTAGGTTCATCCTAGGTTGCATTTTGCAAAATCATTGTCAAGTATCAAGGTTAGGTTTTCATCTAAGTCATACTCTTTTGCATATCAATAAGAGTCATCCACTTGCATATGTCCTCTTGCATTAAAGTCATATCATTGTCATACATTTGCATTAGCATATCCCAAGTCTCTTCATTAAGCCTAAGTCATTGTCATATCATATTAAGATCATTTGCATCTTAATTGTCCTTTTGCATATATTATCAAACCTAGGTTTTGTCATACTAGAATAATCCAAATCTTTGATAAACCCTAAGTCATTGTTAGGAAGTCTAGACCTTATCAAACTTTTGTCCTTTTGTCATCAATATCATTTTGTCAAACCTAGCTTAGTATCCAAGCATATAGGGGAGACATTGTCATCTTGTCCTTTGTCAATTAAGTCATTTTGTCCTTTTGAGGTCTAGACATCACTTTAATTTCCTAAGGGTCCCTCTCTTAGATTTGCATTCATAAGTTTGTCAAAATCTTCAAAAAATAACCAAAAAAATAGATTGCATTTTCATTTATTTAGTTTACATTTAGTTGCATATCATATATTATCCTGGAAAAATTCCAAAAATATTGCATTTGCATAAGTGACATGTCTATTGAAACAAGATTCCAAGAACCAATGATGCAACAAAGTTTGACATATCAACCGACAATGCAATCAAATTTTAATCCAAGGCAATCACAATTATATCCAACCCAACAACAAAGCAATATTGGTCAAACTTATCATGATGATGTAAATGTCCAAATACAAAAACTAGAGGAGACACTAGCTCAAGAAAATGAGATATTGGAACAAAGAGTGAAAAACATGGCAAAGAATAGATCACAAATGTCCAAAATGCTTCGAAAATTTCCAAATCGAAATCCAAATATTGAGCCAATTGATGTAAGATCTCTTCTTGAACAATCAGACATACCAGCTCTCCTCTCCCAAATAGAGATGATGAAACAATTACAAGAAAGGAGACAACATCAATTTCAACATTATGTGCCTCCACAACAGGAACAAGAAGGTGTTTTCTATCAATCAGATTTTCAACCATCACAACCAATGGTCCAACATATTCAACAGACACAACCAATGGTCCAATTTCAACAATATGTCCAACCAACTATACAATGTCAACAAATAGTCCAACCGATGGTGGAATATCAACAAGTTCAAGTTCAATCAACATATCAATGTCAACAACCACGACCAAACATTCAAAAACAAAGGTTGCAACACACACCAAGCCAAGTTTCAAACATGTCAAACCAATTTGATCAACATCTAGTTCGAAATCAAAACATGACATCAAACCAAGACCAAGTTCTTGCCAAACAAGTTCAAATTCCCGATACAATCATGTCAAAACCTCGAAAGAAAGGTGGCTTTATTGCAATGTTCTTAAGGAAACTACCAAGTGAGTTTATTGAGGAAGATCAAGATAATACAATTATGTCTAGCAATGCCTCATCCCCTCACAAACAAATTGACTCTCCAGTGGCATCTATCCCTACACCTTTAAAAGTTTCACAAGAACCTTCCATATTGTCCTCATTAAACAATACACCTAAGGATGCAATTATCCAAGAGCTATCCATAATTGATTGCCATGATAATCCAATTCATGATGCACATCCTTGTCATGTTTCAGAAATACAAGACCCAATGCCACCATGCACTTTATTGCCAATACCTGTTTTAGAGGACCCCATTCGAAGTCCCTCTTCCTCATGTTCAAGCATTGACTCCTTGCTAGAATCCATCATAAATGTTCAAAGTGCATCCCCTTCATGCCAAACCATTGATCCCTTGCCAGAATCCCCCATCCATATCCAAAGTCCAACCTCATGTCAAGAGGATAATTTAGAGCACAAAGAAATGAGTCCTAAAGCAAATCAAGATCAAGATCCTGAAACTTTATCATCCCATCCAATTGTTGACCAGGACCCCATGTTTCCAGACACTCATGATGATTCCCCTATTCTTGTCCATCCTATCCAAAGTCCTATTGATATTCCACTCCCTGAGCAAGATCAAGATATCTTAGTCCATCCAATCCCAAACAATCCCCTTCCATTTCATGAACACAATGTCCTTTCAAATCCCATTGACATTCCACTTCCTAAGCAAGATCAAGATATCCCTTCCATCCTTTCTGATGATCCCATTAAAAGTCAAGAGAAAATCACCTTTGAAGAGGATTCCAATGATCTTCCTCCTTGTCAAGATCAAATTATTCCTTTGAATCCTCCACAAGATCCACTTGTTCCTCCATCTCCTTGTCCTGATCCAGCATATACACTCCAAGATCACATTTCTTTTGATGATCCCATTATTTCTCCCATTCCATCTCTTGAAGAGCCTATCATTGAACCATGTCCACTACATAATCCTAGTCCCCCTCATGATCCTGATACCCCTCATGATTCTAACGTGTTAGTGCAAGATGTTCATGAATGCTCGACATGCATAATGGGTTCTTCTACTTTGGTGCAACCCGATCCACATCAAGATCTCATTATTTCTCTCATATCATATCCACCTCATAATGGACTCACGTCTTCTTCCCAAAGAAAAGAGTGTCCTATTAGTCAAAATATTGATAAAGGCAAAGGGGTAGACCTTCATAAGCAAGAATCCCTTCATGTTAAAGAGTATGCTAATGGTCATGGCTACAGAGCTCACACTCAAGGCGTTGGTATCCCTTCAAAGTCAAAATCCAAATGTCCACCGTCCCCATCATCGCTTCCATCCATTCTAGGTCCCTATATCCCTCCATCTCCTATGCAACATCAGCAAAGGCACACATCTTGGAGAACCTTCCATCCATCCCACATGCCTCCATATCATTCCCATCCACACCGACATTCATTCCCTCTTCCAAGCAATTTGGATGCCAAGTATAAAAGTCATAAGTCTAGAAATCCACATGTATTCAAGGATCAACATGTCCAATCTAATCAACATGTCAAAGCAAAGAAAAATATGATCTATAAAGAAAAAAATATATCCAAAAGGCCGCAAAGGCCTACTGAGCAAAATAAAGTAAAGTCAAAATCTATATGGGTTCCTAAATCCCTTGTGCAAGCAATGCACTACAAGGAACCACAAAAGCATGAAAAATCAAAAACCATGTGGATCCCTAAGCAGCTCCTTGAAGCACAAAAGCCTAAAGAAACATCAAAATTGGCATCTACAATTGCTATTCCTCCATCCAAACCTTCCAAGTCTATTCCTTCATCACCTTCTTCATCCATTTTGGGCCCTTATGTCCCAAAATCCCAAGCTATTCCTCCATCCAAATCTCACAATCTGAGATACATTTTTCCTCCATCAGTCCATCACCCCTCAAGGTGTGTGCCAATGTCGATCATGCCAAAATTTCTATCCACTCAAGCCCAATTCTTTCAGTACCCTATCCATTATCCAATGCATATTTTCCATCCTTCCATCCCTCTGGTCCAATCCTTTGCATAAATCCTTGCGTTAGTTTCATCTCATTTTCCATGTCCTTATCCTACCAACGTCTTTGAGCATACTTTTAAAGGTCATGGTCCATTTTTTTCAAGGCTACTATCCAAAAAAAAAAAAGACGCTTGAGTCCTTCTTCCATCCCCTATCGTGTGTCCATCTTCTATTGAAAAAGTCAAAATACAAAACAAAAAATTAAAAAAAAGTGAAAAAAAAAAAAGAGCAAAAGAAAAAATAAAGAAAAATAATTCGTCCACTGGTGAAAACCTGGTAAACAGGCACCTTGGGCAAGTACCATGGTGAAAACCTGGCAATCAGGCGCAATAAGTAGATCAATCAAAACACAAGACATGATAACATAATCAAAAGAACACTCATTGAAATGACCCTAATTCCATTCTTGGTCTTGCTTATCCTCAAAATAAGTAGATCAATCAAAACACAAGACATGATAACATAATCAAAAGAACACTCATTGAAATGACCCTAATTCCAAAGCACATTCAATAGAGGCACAAAAACAAAGCATTTAAAAGAAAATATCATGCAAACCATATGCTTCTTCCATGCGGCTCCATTTTTGTTCTTTCCTCTTCAATGGGTTTGTGGATCTCACCTACAAGTGCACACACAATTGAAAGCAAGATGAAAAATTCAAGAGTACTAGAAGCGTAGGTTCGATAGTTTGATAGAAATTCAGATTTATGAAGGATTCAAAGGGTCAAGGGGATTTGATTGAAGAAATTCATCCAATTTATAGACAAATTGGAGAGATGACAAGATTAGCATGAAATTGATATTTAGGCAATTGATTTCAAAAATGGCACAATTGAGTTGAAGGAAGAAGGTTATGACACCTTCTATGTCATAAATTATGACATATTGCCAATGCAAAGCTTAGAGGACTAGAACCTTATGACATCTTGCTATGTCAAGAGTATGACGCATGAAGCACAAAAATAGGAAGCACTAAAGACAATTTAATTAGGTGGAAATTAAAATAGGAAATTAGAAAATAGTGAATTAATCAATAATTTTTCATTTATTAATTAATTCATTTACAAAGAGGAATAATTAGCCAATTAAATGAACATTTAATTGTAATGAGAAGACTTAGGATAAATAAACAATTTATTAATCCTAAAGGAAGAAATGACACACACAAGGTTAAATGATTAAATCACGAAACCCTAGAAGATGAATTAGGTCTTGAAAGATAATTGACTCGATTCGATTTGATTTTGGATTGATAAATGACCAATGTGATAAAATGATTTGATTGATAAATGCACCAATTGATGAGGAACAATGAAAAATTGATCCAAATTGACACAATTGAGAAGGACAACGATCGACCAAAATCATGACTGAAGATTGTTGTCAACAAGACCAAATTCAAATGTGAGATAGATGAAGAATGTAGAAGAATGACTCGATGCTCGCAAATGATAAAAACCAAGTGCATGACATAGGAGAAATGTTAATGCGATGCAAAAACCTAAAATGAGGCAATGCACAATTGTTAAAGTATGATTCCGCAAGCGTTGACCATTTTTAGGTGTCTACATTTTGCCCCTCTTTGAGACAATGTGATTTTAAGCGTTGTTTCAAAGAAAAATAATGAAAATTCCCCAGACAATGACAATGACATATGCATGCCCCCTCGAGGAATTGGCCGGAAACATGCAGAAAAGAGGCCAATTGATCGATAAAAATGATAGAAAATGATAGGATCAAATAGACTGCCCAGACTGACGGAAGAAATGTTAGTAAGCAGAAATTAGACAGAGGATAGGTAGAGATGAAGAAATACTTGCTTTCAGTAATGCACTTTGTAGGTGAGAACCTTTATTTTTATTTAGCAAAATGGATGCGTAGCATCATGGCATTGAAGGCCAGAGCTGAAATGCAACCCTTTTTGCAAAAGACAGACACATCACAGACAAATGACAATCATAATATAAAAGAAAAGGGATCATGAGCCATCCCGGTCACTCTAAATCACTCAATGACATCATCGAGCAACATAGGAACATGATCGAAGCCAAAGATAAATCAATAAAAAGATAAGACTCACAAATTCAAGCAAATCAAACGAACATCTTGATCTTCATTGTCAAAAGTTGAACGTGCTGATAGGATGATCATGCTGTCTGGTTTCAGGAAATGTGGTACCCCGTCTAAGATAGGACACAATCTGGTTTCGAGTATACCACACCCTGTATAAGACCCATGATAATGTGACAAGGACAAATGATTTTGATGCTGATATTCAAGTGATAAGACAATTTTGATCAGTTTGAATGTTTGAGTTGACTGAAAAGGTTCATCTATTAACGCATGATTTCATTAAAGCACAGTGTTTGGTTGCAAATTGTTGGATGTATACGCAGTGAGCTGTCGATGCATAAAGGGAATACTTTATTGCAAAATGTTTATGTTGGTTTTTGGAGTTTTACAATTTTTTTGTGTTCATTCTTCAGGACTTTATATGATTTTTAGAGATTTTTTCAGGACTTTATAAGTAGATCAATCAAAACACAAGACATGATAACATAATCAAAAGAACACTCATTGAAATGACCCTAATTCCAAAGCACATTCAATAGAGGCACAAAAACAAAGCATTTAAAAGAAAATATCATGCAAACCATATGCTTCTTCCATGCGGCTCCATTGTTGTTCTTTCCTCTTCAATGGGTTTGTGGATCTCACCTACAAGTGCACACACAATGGATGAAGAAGGTGATGGAGGAACAAATTTGAGAGGTTTGGATGGAGGAATAGAAATTTTGGATGCCAAGCTGGGTTGTTCTTTTTGTGCTTCAAGGAGCTTCTTAGGAATCCACATGGTTTTTGATTTTTCATGCTTTTGTGGTTCCTTGGAGTGCATTGCTTGCACAAGGGATTTAGGAACCCATATATATTTTGACTTCACTTGATTTTGCTCAGTGGGCCTTTGTGGCCTTTTGGATTTTTCTTTTTCTTTATAGATCATATTGTTCATTGTTTTGACATGTCGATTATATTGGACATGTTGATCCTTGAATACATGTGGATTTCTACGCTACAGATTCTACTGGAAGTATCATAGTTTGGCAGTTGAGCCTAACTGGTCAGGTGTGGCATTGAAGGCAACATCCTAGTGAGAGACTTTGTGTGAGAGGGAGAGACAGATAACAAAGGTTGAGAAATAGAGAAAACAAATCTCACAACCAGTAATGTGAGTTCTAGTGGAGGAGAAAAGATTGTAAACCAGCAAAGATTAATTCGATTCAAATTTCATTTGGAACAAGAAGCCTTAACTGTATTCAAATAATATTTCAATATACATTGCCAAGTTGACTCTTGGTGTAGGGGTTAGTGCTCCTTGGGTTGGTGCCCTAAAAGTATAGGGGTTGGTTCTCCTTGGGTTGGTGCCCAAAATATTTGTAAATTTGTGTTTTACTTGTGAGGCTGGATTGGAGCAGTAGTCTCTAGCAGCTCTTCTCACTGAGGTTTATCCCATATTGGGTTTTCCTCATAAATCTAGTGTTGTGAATTTCTTGAGTGTGGATGATCTCCTTGTTCTTCTCTTTTGCATTACCGGTATGACTATTTAGTGGTTAAGTAAAAAGTTGATTGTTTGGAATTGAATTGGTAAAGAATTTAAGTTAGGAACCATTGATTCACCCCCCTCTCAGTGGTACTTTGTGTTTAACAGTTCATTCTATTTAAATAATCAAGGATTATTAATTTGAATGATTTGCTAGGCATCTAATGAAGTTGTTTTTAGTCTTCTTCTCAAGAAGGAAAATATAAATATACTTTGAAAAAAGTCATTGATATCAATATTTTTTGTTTGGATTTTATGATGAAGTCTAGTTCAGATTAGGACTCTGTATATGTCAGGCATATTTGGAGTTGATAGATCACTGGTTCAAATTAGGACTCTATTTCCCAGATAAGGCACTGGTTTACCTGTTGGTTTTTTGGGTACATTTTGTGGTCCTTTTCAAAAGATCAAATCAACTTTCCATTTATGTTTTAGTTGTACCAATCAGAAAGGAAAGTTTACAGGAATTTACACTGGTTTTCTATAAACCTTTTGCTATTTTTGTAAGAAAATAGTCTTAAAAGGGTTCACCTGCCCAAGCATATAAAGGCTTAAAGTGTAGGAGGTTTCCTCATTTGAAACCTCATATTGTTGTCTTTATTTCAAACTTTTTGTTGTTCTCTTCCATTGCAGTACAGAGGCAATAGCTTTCACTTTTAAATAGAAAAAATGAAAGTTTTCAAAATGGAGAACAACAAAAGTGGCGAGTCTGCTGGGTAGACAAATAAGATAAGTCATATATTGCAGATCTATGTCTTTATTGCATAAAAGTGTTGAGATTAGGTTCCCTTGGTTTCAGTCTGAAAATTATTGAGCTTATCTTTCTAAAGAAATCCTTGTTCCATCTTTTAGCATCTTAGAATACTATTTTGTTCATTTCTAAAGATCAATGGTTTCATTCTCAAGTATCTTGTAAGTGATTCATTGTGTTAAAATATATTTTGTTCCCAAGATATTGGGTGGTGACTCTGAAGTTAGGAAAAAACCAGTGTTCTTTTAGAAAAAATCACAATCACTTCAAAGGGTTAGCAAGATGAATAGGAGAAGGAATACTAGGTCCTATATGAAGAAAAACCCTCAAGAGAAGTTGCATGAAGGGTTACCTAAACCAGTAAAGAAGGGCTGGAGAGGAACTGTTATTCCTAATTAGTTAAATCAGTCATGGAAATAGAAGAGTAATCAAAGGTGGTAAGCCTTCTGAGTGTCCCGTATATGCAAAGTTCAATGCCTCTTCTCATGACTCTAACCATGATATTATGGGTTTTTATGCTAGATTGTTTGGTACTAATGATGATATCCAAACCTTTCACCAAGGATTGTCTAATACCAACACTTCTATGAGAGATAGGCATAGTACAAGTAATTGGGTCAGTTCCATTCCCAAAACTATGGAAGGAAATATCAGTCTGATTGATATGGACCAGCTAAATATGAGATTTAGAGGAAACCTTGCCAGACCAAGATGAAGTGTCTCAGGATGTTGAGGTTCTAAATCAGAGGGTACATCAATTGATTTCCATAAGGAAAAAAAAGGAAAAGGAAAAGGAGAATGAAACCAAAGGCAAACTCATTGAAAGAGATAGGTTATTAAGACAGATTGCATAACTTGAGTTGTTTGCTCAAGAAGAACCTGGGAGTAAATAACAAGGTCCTATTATTAGAGAAATCCTTGATCCTAAAATTGTTTCTGCACCTAAAGTTGCAGCACAACCTAGTAGGGAGGTTCACATTGATCCCCAACATGCTAGACCTATTATTGACAAAGGGAAGCAAAAAGTAGTGGAGAATAAATCTAGGGGTCTAGTGTTGGGAAGTGTAGAAGGACCCCAGGGAATGATGTTGCATGAGATTGAGGTAGAAAGGATAAGGAAAGAAAATGAAGACCTACAAAGGGAGTTAGAAAAGGCTGAAATAGAAGCACTTAATGTTGAGTTCAGAAGAAAGATACGTTGGTTAAAAGCTCCTCCTATAACTTTCCCACCTATAGATCATAGTAATCATATGTCCCAACATACTTCTACCTCTATGTTGAATACTCAACCAATGATGCAAACAAATGCTATCCCACCCGTTAACCAATCTGAAAATGCTGCCCAAAATAAATCCGTTATTCCCTCAAGTACAATTCTAGCAAACCAAACCAGCCACAGACCATCCCATAATCAAAGTCATCAAACTCCTAGTTTTGGTGGTTCAGGCCCAAGGGTGAATGCTGGAAATAACTTTATTGGAAATCAGTTTCAAAGAAGACCAATAAATGTTGAGTTGTATAGGCAGTTATATTTTGATGGAATTCCAGGATATCCAAACCATGTCCCTATTGAAATGAGGGATAAACTCCAAAAGTTTGCTGGGAGGAATGCTATTGATGCTTAAGAGCATCTGAAATATTTGGTGACATGATTAATGACTATGAAATTGCACATGAGGATGTCATCATGAAGCTATTTGTGCAATCTTTGATTGAGGATGCTAGAGATTGGTACAGAGGGTTACCTGTAGACAGCATTAGCTCTTGGGAGGAATTCAAGAATTTCTTTAAAGAGAAATATGAAGATAAGACAAATGTGAGCTTCATGCTTAATGAATTTAACAATATCAGGAAGTCTGATAATGAGGTTGTTATAGATTTTAATACATGGTTTCAAAATGCAATGCATAGGATCTTTCGATGTATGAGGTTAGACAAGAATGTATGTCTAACCACTTATTATAATGCCTTTGATCCTATTATCAGAGATAAGAACCAACATAGCTTAAGGGATGCTTTTAGAATTGCAATCAATGTAGAGAGTAATAGAAAAGCATCAGGTAAAGTGGGAAGAAGGACTGATGGAAGATTGTGGTAGGAACAAAAAACACAACAGAATAAATCCTCTAAAGAAGAGGACAAGATGGAGAAATTAATGACTGTTGTCAAGGATCTTACTGCTAAAGTAAGTAAACCTGAGAGGCCTCACTACAACTGGCAAGACAGACCTGCTAGATTGCATGATATGCCATATAACACTGCATGGAAAGATGGCAAACCTGTGCGAGATAGATCAAAAGGCACACAAAATTAGAACACCCCTGATCCTTTAAAGGGAGGAAACATACATAATGTGGAAAATACCCCTTGGTGTATGGCATGTGATGGGCCACATTCCTCCTATCATTGTGATGTGGCTTAAGCTCTAAATGAATCCATGAGAAATGAGGATAAACTTGCAGTTATTATATTTGAGTATACTATGGACAGTGACTGTGAGTCTTCAGAAGATGAAGTAAGTGAATATGATGTCTCGAGAAGATATGCAAATTTCCAAGGGCAATTGACAATTGATTGGAATCCCACTTTGAATGTAATCACAATAGAAGATCAAGAGATTCATCTTAGAAGGCCTAGTGAGCAGGAAGTCAAGAATATCACTAAGGCTGCAATAGCTAAAGCTAAGCATAACTATAATCTAAGAAGCAACAAAGATGATGGAAGTCAAGGTATGCCTGGTTCTCTATTTTGTAAAGAAACTTCTTCTAAGAGGTCCACTGAGAACAAAATTTCTGACAAAGATAGTCAGGCTAAATGTGATCAGTCAAGTAGTTCAGCAAAACCTGATATTGCTAATACAACTGGAAATAAGGCAGAGACCACTGGTGACAAGAGAACAAGTCACTAGAAGGAAGAAAAGTTTAAAGCTCATGTTGAGTCTAATGTTAACATTGTTTTTGATATGAGTCAAGCTTTAGCACAGATGAAAGTTTCAGTACCTTTGATAGAGCTTCTGAAAATAAAAGAACATAGAGAGGTTGTTTTTCTTTGATTTCAAGTATATCAAATGTAGATGCTTCTTCTAAAAAGGGAAATGCAAAAGATGAGAAGGATCAAGAACAAGGGGTCCCATAAGTTTATGTGGGCACCACTATTAATTAGGAACCATCTTAGATAGATCCATTTTATGTCACATTGTTAGTAAATAAATGATTCATAAGAAATTGCATGATAGATTCTAGTGCAGCTGCTAATGTAATGCCTTACGGGGTTATGAAAGAAATAGGTTTGTCAGTTCACACTTCATAGGGGAGGTGTTATACTATGGATAATAAAGAAGTACCTATTGTGGGTACTATGAAATATGTAGAAGTAAAAATAGCAGCATTCCCTGAAGCTACTTATAAAATGGATGTAATAGTCACAAACACCAAGCCCCATTATGGCATGCTTCTGTCTAGACAATGGGTTGTTGCTGTTGGAGGACATCTTTAGCTAGATTTATCATATGCAACTATCCCAATAAATTGAAATTCTATAAAATTGTATAGAGGACCATGTGCCCCAGTGGTTATTGAAAAAATAGACCCAAACATGCTTAATTGCATGATTGATGTGGATCTTGATAACTTCAAGATTGAACCCATTCAGCCTCAGTTGAAGAATACTAATCCTATTGTTAATGAGTTGGAATCCCATTAATGAGTTGGAATCCCAAAAAGAAGGCTTGTGGAAGATGTACTTTGATGGAGCTTGCTCTAAGGAAGGGTCTAGAGCAGGAGTGTTATTTGTTTCCCCATCAGGTATTACCTTCAAGTATTCTTTTCTGTTAGCATTCCAATTTACAAACAACACAACTAAGTATGAAGCTTTGTTATTAGGCTTAGAAATTGCTAAAAGACATGGGATCAAGCTATTAAGGGTTTATGGAGACTCTGAACTTATAGTGTCTTAGATAAGGTCAAGATATGCATCTAAAAATGACAAGTTAAAAAGGTACAAGCATGTTGTTTGGGATGTCATTGAACACTTCGATGCATTTTCCATTGATTGGATTGAAAGGTCTAAGAACATTATGGAAGATTTTTTAGCTAAATTTGCATTAAAGAATGATGATGTAACATTGACTAGAGTTTCAATAATTGAGACAAAAGCCAGACCAACCATCCTAGATAATGTGTATAATTAGTAAGTTTTTGAGGATGATGAAGACATCCTTATATTTGTACAATGCATAGATGACTATGAAGGTCAAAAGATTGATTGTAATGCATGGTGGAAGTAGTAGATGGACATGAAACAATTTTTGGGAGTGACATAGAGCAGCTAGAAACAAATGAAATACCCAAGGGACTAGTTGAACTAGAGGGTATGTTCAGTTACAGTGATGGTCACTTACATCAGTCATCATCTACAAAGTTGGAGGAGTTGGATGAGGTGAACTTAGGGATAAAAGCATCCCCTAAGTTGGTGTATATTGGGAAGAACTTGTCTCCCCATATTAGGACCAACCTCATTAACTTATTAAAAGGGTATAAACATGTTTTTGCTTGGTCCTATGAGGACCTAAAGGCATATAGACAAGACTTATTTCAACATGAAATTCCTCTGCATGCTGATGCTAAGCCTTTTCGACATAAAAAAATACCTATTAATCCCCTTTTGGAGACCAAAATGCAGCAAGAATTAACCAAGTTAAGGGAAGGGGGGATTATAAAACCTATAAGACATTCTTCATGGGTATCCAATTTGGTCCCTGTTAGAAAGAAGAATGGGGACATAAGGATTTGTGTAGATTTTAGAAATTTGAATGTTGCCTCTTTAAAAGACAATTATTCTTCCTCGAATATGGAAGCCATGTTACAAAGGGTAACTGGTTGTGATTTATTGTCAATGATGGATGGGTTCTCAGGTTATAATCACATACAAGTGAAAGAGTCTGAGAAATTTAAGACTACTTTTACTACCCCTTGGGGGACTTATGTGTATGTGAGAATGCCATTTGGTCTAAAGAATGCAAGAGCTACTTTTCAGAGAGAAATGGATGTAGCTTTTGAGGATTTTATTAGCATCATAATGGTGGTTTACTAGGATGATTTGACATGCTTCTCAAAGAAGGCAGATGATCACTGTGGTCATTTGGAAAAGGTTTTTTGCAAGGCTCTAGAGTTTGGTGTATCCTTGAACCCAAAAAAATGTCATTTTGCAGTGACTGAAGGAAAATTATTAGGGCATATTGTCTCCAAGGAAGTGGTTAGAATAGACCCTGAAAAGATTGAAGCTATAAATAATGTACCTCAGCCAAAGAATGTTAAAGTATTCAGTCTTTCTTGGGAAAGGTGAATTTTGTTAGGAGATTTATAGCTAGCTTTGCTGAAATCATTAAACCTATCGTTAAATTACTTTAAAAAGATGCAAAGTTTTCTTGGGATGAAGAAGCTACACAGGCTTTTGACAAAATTAAGAAGGCTATTCAGGAAGCACCAGTGCTAAAATCCCTTGATTACAATAAACCTTTCTCATTATTTTCTTTTACTTCTTATCACACAGCAGCAACAGTTCTGCTTCAAAAGGATGATGAAGGATATGAACATCCAATTGCTTTCTATAGAAAATCTTTACAAACTGCTAAGTTAAAGTATGAAATCATGGAGAAGCAAGCATATGCTCTAGTCAAAGCTATAAAAGCATTTAGCCCTTATCTATTAAATGCACAATTTGTAGCCTATGTACCACATGCAGCTGTGAAAGACATTCTCTCCCAGTCTAAAGTAACTGGAAAGAGATATAGATGGATAAGTAGAATACAAGAGTTTGACTTAGTGATCAAGATCACCAAACTAATAAGAGGATTAGGCCTTGCAAAATTGATGGTTGAATCAAATCTGGTTACTGTTGATGTTAATAATGTTGAAACTGAAGAAGTCTTGGTCACTAGTATCGAGAGGTAGCCATGGTATTTAGATGTGATATACTTCTTGAAGAATGCCTCATGTCCAAAAGGTATGACACACAACCAGATGAGAACATTAAAGCTAAAATCACAGAAGTATGTTCTTATTCAGGGAGACCTATATTGGAGGAACAGTGATGGGATGCTACTGGTTTGCCTAGATGAATTCCAAGCTGAGAAGGTTCGGAAAGAGATGCACAATGGGGTGTGTGGAGGCCACTATTCAGCTAAGACTACTGCTGGTAGGATAATCAGAGTAGGGTATTATTGGCCAACTTTGTTCAAGGATGCTCATAAATATGTTCAAAAATGTGATCCTTGTCAAAGGTTTTCCTCTAAACTAAAGTATGTTGGTTCTTTGCCCTTGAATTTTGTTACAGTTGAATCCCCTTTTGTTCAATGGGGCATTGATTTTATTGGAGAGATAATAGAAAAATCAAGCAGGGGTTATAGATGGATCCTGGTGGATACAAATTATTTCACCAAGTGGATTGAAGCCATACCTACCAAACAGGCCACTACTAAGGTAGTCATTAATTTTTTGATGGACAATATAGTGACAAAGTTTGGTGTGCTAGCTAAAATAGTCATGGACAATGCTTTGTGCTTTAGGTCTAAGGAGTTTGTAGAGTTTTGTGCTAATTATGGGATTATTATGTCATACTCTTCACCATACCACCCACAGGGAAATGGCTAGGCAGAATCAAGTAATAAAATTCTCCTCAACATCATCAAGAAGATTCTAGAGAAAAATAAAAAGGTCCTGGGATCAAAAGCTCAAGTTAGCTTTATGGGCTGACAGGGTGACTATAAAAAAGGCCATTGGTACATCCCCTTTTGAGCTAGTTTATGGAGTGAAAGCCAGATTACCTATGAATAATTTGCTTCTAGTTTACAAATGTTTGCAGATTGAAGAATTAGAAATGTCTAAGCCCATGGAAGAAAGAATGATTCAGTTAGTAGAGCTAGAGGAAATGAGGACTGCAGCCCATAAAAGGAATATGAAACTTCAATTACAGTCAAAATATATTTTTGATAGAAGGACTAGTACAAGAAAGTTCCAGATTGGTGACATGGTGTTGTAGTGGAATGCAAAAAACCAAGACAATGACAAGCATAAGAAATTTGAATCACTATGGATAGACCCTTTAATTGTTTGTGATATCAGTGGAAAGGATTCATACTTCTTGAAAAGAATGAACGATAGAGTAAAGGAATTTCCAATGCATGGACAACTCCTGAAATATTACTTCTCTTGATCTATTTCAGTCCACGCACAGTAGTTATAGGCTATATATATTTTAGGTTTTATTTCATTAGGGTTTTGGTGGTCTGCGTTCCAAAGTTTTTGCTAAATTCTTGTGTTGGTCTTGCATCCAATCATCCCCAATCAAAGCCGCTATTATCACTATTTTAAATGTGTTGGAAGTCTTACCTTTTATTTTTGAAAATCTATCAAATTTCATAAATTTGACCTTTTTCTGCAAGTTTGTGGTTGAGGGTTTAGGGTTTTTACTTTTTCAAAAAACCTTTTAAAAAATATGCCTTTGAGTTGTAGTGTCTCTAGGTCTATTATTTGCTTGTTACCTTTTTCCAATTAAGTGGAAGGGTTTGTGCATTGTCAAGAGGGGGGCCCCTTTTAAGTCTAGGTCTGGGTGGGTTCCGATAAATTTTAATTTTTCCTAAGTCTTATGTCTTTTCCTATGTATCTATCGGGTTTCTTAAACATCAAGCGGGATCCTGTTGATCTCGCGGTCGTGGCTACACGGTAACATAAAAGTGCTTGATGGTTATTTGCCACGACATGGCAACAAAACACTAGTGGTGGACTATGGGCAGTAATTAATGCAAGCAGTTAAGGTAGATGGTTATGAAGAGCTTCATTCTGGTGGTGAGTCCAAGCAATGCTGAGGTGGCAGGATAGGGACCCTGAAGCCAATCAGGGGGTGCCACATGGTGAAGCATAGGGTATAAGACCAAGGTATGGTGGTGGGTCCAGTGGTGATGAGATGGCAATCAGGTGGCAAGTCATCAAACTCATAAAATGACTTATCGAACAAACCTTGGCTGCAAAGGATCTATACAAGGATTCACTTAAAGCATCAATTCCATCGACATAAAGTACATTGAAGAAATCAGAATAGGTCCCACCAATAAAATAAAAGGTATCAATGAAACTATGGTATCGATGAGACATGTGAATAGCTCACTAAGGGAGGAAGTTTGGCCAAAAGAATAATATCGAACAAACCAACAAAACCAAAGACATGTGGTGGGTCCTATGGTAGGTCAGGTGGCACCGAGGTGGATCTCATGAGCAAACCAGTGGTTGACACATGGTGACATGCAGAAGAAGGGATCAGATTAGCCAAGGTAAAGGCCAGGTAGATAAAGGAAGATTGGATGATGATGCGAAAGATGCAACGGTGGTCTCTACACTGTGATGGAAAGAACCTCGATGGCTAATCTATGTGACTTGGTGACCAAGTACATGCAAAAAAGGTGAGTAGTTTAGGTGTTAAGGATCAAGCAGGTTTGAGCCAATCTAACAGTTGTTGCTATACTGCAAGATGAAGGTGCTCATTGGTTATCCCCCATGACATAGTGACTGGCAAGGTGGTAGTTGAGGTGGCCCTCCACATGGGTTCAAAACAAATCAGGATGTGCCACGTGGAAGAGCATAGAAGAAGAATGAGGGCGGGCCCAATTCTAGTGGCAGGTTCAAGTGGTGAGTAGGTGGATCCAAAGGTGAATCACAGGGTGACATGTGGTCGGCCCGCTAGAAGAGAGAGTAGCCCAGGTGAATTAACGGGTGGGAAAGTCAAGGAAGATCTGATGGTCAGACGGACAATCTGATGGTTGTCATTATACCATGATGGAAAGTAGCTCGATGGCTAATTAGCATGACTTGGCGACCAAGTGGTGGGACCTGGTGGGAGAGCAATTAAGAGGAGAAATAAAGAACAAGTAGGTCTGATACAGATCAATGGTTGTCACTATACCCCAACAGAGAGGTGCACGATGGTTATTCCTTGCGACATGGTGACAAACTATTAGCGGTGAGCCCAAACAGTGGTTAAAGCCAGTAGTTAAGGTGAGCAGTTATGGCAGACAACTAGTGGTAGCGGTTATGTTTTCAAAGGTTTTAAAGATCAAGCGATTGATAAGTGATCTGCCGATTTTTGTTGTGCTGCTATGCGAAGTTGCCTGACCTTTAGTCTTTGTAGATTAATGACCAAGTGGTGGGGCCTATTTTAAGTGAGTTACTCAGGAAAGTTAAAGGGTGTTCTAGTTTTCCATGATCATATGGTTGTCGCTATACTGCAATGGAAGTACGTCCAAACTTTAAACACCGTGACATAGCGACTAAAGGAAAGGTGCTCAGTAAGAAGGCCTTCCTGGTCCGTTGGCTCCAAAATTTAAATATACAAAAGAATTAATGGCAAAGGTGTGCAAGTTCCATCCGATATTGTTTCAAGGTGAAAATTTGGTTAGAGGTATTCAACGAGATTTGTAGAGAACATAATGGTGTGTGGCTGTATGTTTTCTTAGGAAGAACCCATAAATGCTCTGGCACGAGACAAGACATTGGAATTATGAAGATGTCAGTTGTTGTAACCAATTTTGGGTAATAGGAGCCTACCCTTTTGGCCACTTTCCAACTGAATGACCAGTGAATTAATGAAGCACGCATCCCAGAAATAAAGTTATGATTCTCCCTCAACTTCAATGGTGCAACAATGTAACTTTTGGAGTAAATGACGGTTAGGGTAAGAGTTTTCTTCTAGGTATTCTGAAGCTTGTTGCATCCTGATTTCTATAAAAGGATACCAAGGCTACCTAGAAAGGGTCACAAATTTTGTAGCTAAACTCTGCCAAAATCAATACAAGCCATTTTCTTAGCAATTTCTGAGTCAGATATGATGTACTTGTAACCTTTTGACAGAGTAATGAAATATACAGTCTAGAGAATTTAAACAAAAATTCGTATTGTCTCTATGTCATTGTACTGGTGTTCATTCTATTTAAATAATCAAGGATTGTTTATTTGAATGATTTGCTAGGCATCTAATGAAGTTTTTTTTAGTCTTCTTCTCAAGGAGGAAAATATAAATATACTTTGAACAAAGTCATTGATATCAGTATTTTTAGTGTGGATTTGATGATGAAGTCTAGTTCATATTAGGACTCTGTATATGTCAGGCATATTCAGAGTTGATAGATCAGGAACTTGTGATTTATGTACAAGTTTCTTTTGTCAGGTTGTAGTCTGTTGTAGATGACTCTATTCCCTAGATAAGGCACTGGTTTACCTGTTGGTTTTTTGGGTGCACTCTGTGGTCCTTTTCAAAAGATCAAATCAACTTTCCATTTATGTTTTAGTTGAACCAGTCAAAAAGGAAAGTTTACAAGAATTTACACTGGTTTTCTGTAAACCTTTTGCTATTTTCGTAAGAAAATAGTCTTAAAAGGGTTCACCTGCCCAACCTTTTAAAGGCTTAAAGTGTAGGAGGTTTCCTCATTTGGAACCTCATATTGTTGTCTTTATTTCAAACTTTTTGTTGTTCTCTTCCATTGTAGTACAAAGGGAGCATCTTTCACTTTTAAACAGAAGAAACATAAGTTTTCAAAATGGAGAACAACACAACACATGGACCCTAGTACCCCGACCAATAAATAAAAATGTGATAGGTACTAAGTGGGTATTCAGGAACAAAGTGAATGAATATGGTGTTATAGTTCTGAACAAAGCTAGGTTGGGTTGCAAAGGTTGTGCACAAGAGGAAGGAGAAGACTATGGTGAGACTTTTGCACTGGTGGAAAGACTGGAAGGTGTCAGAACTTTACTTGCATTTGCAGCACATAAGAAATTCAAGGTATACCAGATGGATGTTAAGTCAACATTTTTTAATGGGATACTAGAAGAAGAAGTATACATTGAGCAACTAGATGGTTATTCTCTGACTGATAAGAAAGACATGGTATGCATATTGCATAAAGCTTTATATGGATTAAAGTAGGCACCGAGAGAATGGTATGAAAGGCTTCATACACATCTGATGAAGATAGGCTTTCTGAGAACCAGTGATGACAGTAACATATATCTCAAATCTGAAGGAGATAAAATACTAGTCAGCAAAGTATTTGTTGATGATATCATATTTGAAGGTAATGATGACATGAGAAAAAATTTTGCAGATGAGATGAAAATGAGTTTGAAATGTCTTTAGTGGGAGAAATAAAGAATTTCATAGGCTTCCAAATACAGTAAATGAAGAACGGTATTTTCATCACACAGTCTAAGTATGTGAAAGAGGTCTTGAAGATATTTGGCATGAGTGACTATAAACCAATTGGGACACCTATGGTTACAGGTTGTAATTTGTCTAAGGAAAATGAGTCCAAATCTGTTGATGAGAAGGAATATAGGTTAATGATTGGAAAATTAAACTATGTTGTTCACAGCAGACCGGACATAGCTCATGCAGTTGGCATAGTTGCTAGATTCTAGAAGAATCCTAAGGAAACACATCTGATAGCAACCAAAAAAAATTTTAAATATCTGAAAGGTACTGTTGATTATGGGTTATGGTATCCATATGCAGGAAATTTTGACTTGAAGGTGTACACAGATGCAAATTGGGAAGGAAATGTCAATGACTGGAAAAGCACAACCGGTGGAGCATTTTTTCTTGGAGGAAGACTTGTTTCATGGAGTAGTAAGAAGCAAAGTTGTACTTCACAATCTACTATTGAAGCTGAGTATGTTGCAGCTTACATGAGTTGTACACGGGCTATATGGATGAGGCAAATTTTGGAAGGTTTTAAGATGAACATTTCAGAACCTATAAAGATTTTATGTCATAATACAAGTGCCATAAATATTTCCAAGAACCCTTTTTTGCATGCACGAACCAAGCATATTGAATTGAAGTATCATTTCTTGAGGGAAAAAGTACAGAGTAAAGATGTGATCTTGGAGCATGTTTCTACCAAGGAGAAGCTTGCAGATATTTTTACTAAACCTCTACCTAAGACTACTTTTGAGTATCTTAGAAGTCAGTTAAGTATGATGTAGATTACATCAGTCACCGAGCTACTTGTAGAATTTTATAGAAGGATTGGTGTAGAAGTGGATTTATTCCACAGGGGGAGCATCAAGTTGCAGATTTTTGATGATGCACAATGAAATTTGACATTAAATGTTTTACTTTCAATTTGGCATTGCTGTCAAAGGGGGAGAAGAATTATGTGATTATGGGAAGGTGAACTAGTGACAAGCTGAATACATGGAGAGTATGGTGAATACTTGGTAATGTAAACCAGGATTCCTATTCAGAATCATGGAGCAATCAATGATATTTATATTTGTATTGCCATCAGTGCCAAAGGGGGAGATTGTTGGCATTTACATGAAGATTGCATTAATGATATGTTATGTTGTCATTGATGTCAATTAACCGGCAATGATATTGTTGATATTGTTGTGATATTGTTACTATAACCAGTAGGAAGAATTTGTGGAGTGAACCGGTAATTGATGTAAACCTTATCTATTGATGTAACTTGTAAACCCTACCTGTTGATTTTGATAAACCCTAACCAATTAAGTTTTGTGAATTGGTTATATTGGTTTATGATCTAATGATGAGTGGTAATGATTATGACACATATGATTATTATATGTAAACAATTTCAAGAGATTTTGGCAAGTTGTTGTAATGGTTTTTGTCTAGAGAATGAGCAAATGTATTGCATCTAATGCAAAGCGCATGATGAGTTACTAAGTTCGATGAAGTAGTGATCAAGGTTTTCTTGATTGATGTGCACAGATTGCTATGCAATCCAACGGTCATACTTGAACCGATTTGTTTGTAATCTCTATGAGAATTAGGTTTTTGTTGTGTTACCAACCTAATTGATTTGTTTATAAGGTCGACAAATTTTTTTAGTTTAATGAGTTGGCAAAGAAATAGACAAGATCAGTTGAGTGTGTAGTTGCCAAACCAAATGTATCTGTAGTTTGAGTAAAGGAAGATAGGAGCATGGAATGAATCTGATCAAGCAAGTGTAGTGCTATTCAAACAGATTAGAAAACTCCTATTGTTTTCTAACAATTATAGAATAATTGAAATCCCCTAACCGGGTAAGCTCTAACAAGCTTGGTGTTATTCAAATCCTCTAACAAGGTGATCCATTAGCTTGGATTTTCAAATCCTCTATCGAGGTTACTCCTTACAGGGTATTGCTTCTAACAAGGCATTGTAGTCAATCCCTTAACCGGGCGATTCCTAACAAGATTAGTTCTGAATAGGACATTTTGTAAGGCTTTAACAAGTTAGGCTCCTAAAAGGGTGAACTTTAGAAGAGTTTAGATAGTTATCTCGTGAGTCTCATCTCACCATAGTTTTTACCTATTTGGGTTTCCACGTCAAAAATATTTGTGTCAAGTGGTGAATGTTTTTGTGATTATGTTTTCATGTTTGATTTACGTAACTACTTAACTACTTTGATAATTCATGATAACTGAAAGTATTGAGAAATGAAGAAGTTGTTTACCTAGTTAATTTGTTGTAACAGTCAACCGGTTTATCTTATGAGTTTTTATGTTGACAGAGTTATTACATTGTTAGTTCTAAGTTTAGTTTGAGAGATTGATTTTTGAGATTGGTGAAGTTTGTATCAGTTTTTCCATCTACTGATTCACCCCCCTGTCTCATTAGTTGACTAGATACTTATTCTTTCATCATACCATCAAGGCCAAGTTATCATCCAACACCTCCCAAGTTAAATGTTTAGTAATCACCAGTTTGCAACTCAGCAGGAAATTCCACAGCTTGGATCCTTTCAGTGGGTCAACAACCCTTAGTATGTCTAATGGGTTATTATTGTTCAAATATTTCACCCAAAGGATCTTAAACCACTTTAGGTTAGGCTCCTTGTACATTTTCCATACCAACTTCACTCCCATGGCTATGTTCTACTACCCTTGGTTCCTTAGTTCTACTCCACCTTTTTCTTTTGACTTGCACACATTTTCTTAGGAGATATGAGCAACCTTTTTTTTTCCTCTACATTCCCTTCCCAAAATAATTTCCTCATTTTTTGACTTTAAAAAAAATTGTTCCAATAGTAAGGGCTAAATATGAGAGAAAATAAATCGAGAGTGATGAGACATGGCCTCTTTCAACGTGACAATCTTGTCTTCCCAAGATAACCATTAACCTTTTCATGAGTCCAATTTTTTCTCCATTTTAACCTTCAAAGGATCCCATAACTTGGTATTCCTTAAGCCCTTACCAATTGGGATCCCAAGCTAGGTGCAGGGCAGTTGTCCCTTCCTAAACTCCAGAATTCTCAAGATATCAACTTCTTTTCAAGGGAGCACCACAAAGAAGAATATTTTTGACTTCTCTACTCTAATCTCTTGGCCTAAATCCAAATTGTATTGATTTAATATCATGTCCAAATTCCTTCCTTCCCTTTTCCTAGCTCTACCCATTAACATTGTGTCATCACCAAACTATTGATGTGTATTTGCTTCCAAGGGTCATGCCACTTGGATCCCAATGATATGATCACTTATGAGAACTTGTTTAATACCCCTTCCCAAGGCTTTTGCCATTATAATAAACAAGAAGGGTGACAAAGGATCTCCTTTCTGAAGCCCCATAGATACTTCAAAAAAACCTTCCAAAGAACCATTAACCAAGATGAAAAACCCTGGGGAGTAGATGTAGGTAAATATCTAGTTGATCCATTATCTATTAAATTTGAAAGCCTCTAGCACTTTGCATAAAAATCTACAATCCAATTTGTCATATACCTTTTTAATGTCTAATGTAATGAGCATTCCTAACTCTTAGTTACACTAAAGTGAGTAGATTGCCTCTAGAGCTATGATTACCCCATCTAAAATTGATATGTCATGGACAAAACTTGTCTGTTCCCCCAAAATGATGAGGGGCAAGACCAACTTAATCTTGTTCACCATTACATTTTCCAACACTTTGTATATCTTATTGCAAAGGCAGATAGGATTGAAGTCTCCTAGATTCGTTGGCTTATCCTTTTTGGAGATTAAAGCTATGAATGTGTTATTAATCTCCTTGAGTAATACACCAAAGTTTCTAGTAGCTTTGAATGCCTCCGCCAAATCTTGACCAACAATATCCCATCATTTATAATAAAAACTAGCTATGAATCCATCTAGGCCAAAGGCTTTATCTTGCTATAACTTCTTAATAGCTAATTCTACTTCTTCCATCGAGATCTTGGCATTCAATATTTTGTTCTTCTCATCCTAGACTATTTTGGGGATCAAATCTAATATTTTGGTTCGCTCTACCAAGTTGGATCATGCATGATTATTGAGCAAATGTTGAAAGAAGTTAACATTATCCCAAGAAATCTCTTTGGTATTTTCAATGACTGGCCCATCTTCCTTACTAATCTTTGATATCTTTTTGATATTCCTCATTTGTTTAGTAACATTGTGAAAGAATTTCATGTTATTATCTTCATCCACTATCTAAACCTCTCTAGATTTCTGCCTCCAGTAGGTTTCTTCCTTAGCCAGGATATCTTCATATCTTCTCAATAATTATTTCTCTTTCAATAAGCCCTTCTAATCCATCCCATATGCAATTACATCTTCATTTAGTTTTTCCAGCTCCTCCTCGACCCTTCTCTTAGTTTCAAAGATGTCCTTAAAATGCTCCTTGTTCTACATGATCAATCTCTGCTTCACATATTTCAGTCTAGCTATAAAATAGAACAAATTTGAACCCTTATATTCTTCTTCAATCCATCACTCTTCAATGAAATCCATAAAATTATCTTCTTTCATCCACATATTTTCAAACTTAAAAGGAGACGTGAAGTGCTTCTCATCCCCCTTGATTATAAATTGAATTGGATAATGGCATGAGCATGAACAAGGGAGAATGGAGCCATTCAAAGTATAGGGAAATAATGATAAATCTCCCCTAAAGAATATTTTGTCCAATTTTTCAACAATGGTACTAAAACCGAGTCTTTTGTTGTTCTAGGTCAAGTTGGCACCCTTGAGCTCAATATACAAAAGCTTTGCTTTAGCAACCCATCTTTCAAAATCCACATGTGATTGGTTGAGTCTATTTATTCCTCCTCTCTTGTCTTCCCTTTTGAGTATTACATTGAATTCTCCCCCAATTATAATGTATTGTGAGGGGAAAGCCTCAATGAAAATGTCTAACTCCCCCCACAACTCTCTTTTTTTGCACCAACTATTTTGGCCATATGCATTGATAATATGGAAGTTTAGGTCTAAATTTAAAGGTCTGATGTTTCCTCCAATATAGTTATTACCACTACCCCTAAAATCAAAATTTACAACTAAGCAGTCCTCAAAGATGGCCAAACCCCTAGAAGCACCCTTTCATGGCACCTCAATAGCCCTCCAATTCTTAAACTACTTGATAAAACCTTTAGCCTCTTTCATTGCCAGTTTAGTTTCTTGTATTAGAATCACTTTTACCCTAGTCAAACCAATTCTATGTTTGATCAAATGCCTCTTGTTAGGGTTATTTAATCCCTAACATTCCAAGATAGGAAGATCATGACTCTTGGGGAAGGAGGCACTCTTCCCAAGTCCCATTAGTTCAATAATTTTATTTTGGTCATGTACCTTTCTTGCAATAGTAATGACTTCTTACATAGATTTACTACCAATTTTATTTATTTAATTTATTACCATAATCTAGTTTTGCTTTTGTTGAGGGGATTTGTTTAATCCCAAGGTTTACTATCTCTTGGAAAAGGATCCCCTTCTTCTACTACTTTATTGTACTCCTTGGGCTTAAGATTCATATCATGATGTAGATCCTCCATCCCAAATTCATCTTCTACCAAAATCTCTTGGATAAGAGCTTTCTTTTCCTTGTTCATGCCTAGAACTTGGTAAGATTTTTATTTGAGACCCTTGTTAACTCCCAAAAATTCACATATATTTTCCATGTCCTTCATCTCACCCCTTTGTCTTGTTCTAGTAGCTCCCAGTCCTATGGTTGTAGTATTAGAGCTTTCTCATCACCCCCCACCCATTCAATCACAGCTCTATATGTTGGATCCCTTCCTAAGAGAAGGGTAGTTTGAGCAATATTCTCCCCATTCCCAATTTTAGCCCTAGCTAAGCCAAGTGAGCCTTCGATGGCTAAAGGACTAAACTTCAGGGGAATTTATTTAATATGGTGTTTTATGTCTACTTGAAGGGCTAAGGTGTCTCCTAGGAGTGTGAGAAACTCCCATTGTTGTCTATTAGTTGTGTTAATCTCATTATGCAATTGTTGCCTTGTTCCTTGCTTCACCTTCCAATTTCCATCCCAAACAATCCCCACCTCTTTAGGCACTGCATATCATTTCCTCTTCTTCTTTCCACCCTCAGTATATCCCTTTGCCTAAGAAAAGGGCTATCATGATTTCTCTGAGTCTTAAACCCTTCTTTTAGTTTCAAAATCAAAGATAAGTTTGAGCAAAAATTGGAGGGAGAGAATACACTCCCTGGGTACTATGAATTAGAAGAAGTATCATGGAAGCCCAACCCCAGAATACATCTTCATCCTCAATGGTTTGGACCTATTTCTACCTTCAAAATCCATAGACCATTCTCTGTTATGATTTCCAGATCATCAAGGGCTTTGGTGTCTTGAATTAATGTGATATATAGTCTGGGGTGCAACTCTGGTTTCTCAAAAAAGAAGTCATTATCAAAACCTATGATAGATCCAATCTCTTCCCCAATCCATTTAATCACATCCATAGCCCAGTATACTAGGGGAAGATTTCTCAAACTTATCAATTTTGGAACTTTATTTATTTTGTGCTTAAGAGGGTTAAAATTTGGCTCCCAATCAACAAAATAAGAATAGAACCCTTCAAAAAAAGTGGTTTTTCGAACAAGATTTTTCTTTTTAATTATTGAATTATAAACTCGACCACAATGAAACCATATACTAGAGGTTTTAAACTTACTTGATTGCCATAGTTGTTGATCCACCATTCTATTATGTGTTATGTAAAGCAATCAAAACTACAACCATTTCATGAAGATTGCACAATTGTTAAAATGGACCTAGATCAACTTCATTATTTTTTAGGAGAGGATGGAAGCCTTGCATATTCCACTTAATCCTCCTTCATTCCTACTCCTAAATTCCTTTTTAGGTCTCATCTGGTCCTCCTTCGAGGTTTTCCTTCTTAATTCTTCTATTTTTGACACTGCCATTAATTCTAGGAACATACCCTCTTTGCTTTTCCAAGGCCCAAGATTTGTCCATTGCACTAAACTATTTCTTTTGAAACTTTCCATACCTTTGATATGACCTTTCTAAAAAAATAGGGTTTCTCCTTGCAAAACTTGGATGTGTTCCAATGAATTTTAGCTTATGCTTATTTGGGAGCTTTTGATGGCACCCTCTGATGCAGAGCCCTTCACACACCTAAGGACAAGTCCAAAAATTTTTGGGTTTGAGCCTTCAAAAGACAATAAGGATCCTACGAGGAAAGACTCCACATCTTAAGGTTTGGACTACACACACTCCTCTAGTCTAGCACGTACTCAAAATGAGTAAATAGCCTCAACATTTCCAGCACACCTCTCCATGACTCTTGCTCCTGGGGGCTTTGGATTTGGTCAATTCATGACACCTAAGAACTATTCCAAACCTTGGTTTTCTGCTTTGGAACCTCTGCTCTATACTTCCTTTTAAAACCTACCCCCTAAGCTAGTAGCCCTATTTAGCGAGTATTTTTACCTTAACTCCAAAATATTGCACATAACCTAGAAGACTATTTATCGCTCTAGATACCCTTTATGGAGTTACACATATCCCCAAAAGGGATTGGCAAGATCTACAACCTAAGGGTATGAACCCTTTAGAAGCCTAGAGACCAAATTAGGGCAATTAGGCCTAATTTACAAAACAACACAATCTCAAGACTTTCAATTAAAAAACCAGCTTCATGAGCATGTGGGGGACAATTATTAACCTCTAGTTCCAAGGTTGCACACTTGGAATCCACATAAGATTTTAGGATAAATGTCCTAATTTTGCCTAAGGTAGTCACATGAAGATGCCTACCTAGTTTTGCTTCATACTCTTCACAACCAAGCCTTCCCTACAAGTACCCATGAAAATATTAGAATACACTAATCAACCCTACATTCCACCAAAGGAAAGAACTTCTAGAGGAAGGAGGTGCAAGATGTCACCAAATTTAGGTAGAACCCTAGTCAAACCCTTGCTTTCCGGGTTACAATTAGTAAAACAAAGGGTTATCACTACTCACAAAGGATCAAGACCTCAAACCACCACCAAAAAAAATGTGACTCAACCCTCTACCTTCTCCATGAATGGTTTTGTCAGAACCAATCCGTACAATGATGTACAACCACTGCAAACTCAGAATTTCTGGGAAATAACTCAGTTTATAGTATTTTATTGCCTTCAAACTTCAATCAAAAATCACTCTAACCTTGGGAATCATGTCCACAAGGTATATAGCCTTCTACAATGGTTACCAACTAAATTTTGAAGAGATTGGAGTTGTTGGGAAGCTTACAACAACCAAAATTGGAAAAGTTGCACTTTTGCTTGCAAAAGTTGCATTTTCAAAAGTTGCACTTTTTGACAAAGTTGTCAATTAACACAAATTTGTGATCCACAAAAATGGGATCAACCAAACACCACTTATACACCCTAAAATCCTACAAAACATAAAAACAAAAATCCTACTACCCCTATTTAGCAAATTGTCCAAATTGGCTTATCAGGATGCCTAATTTGTGACATTGGTTTACATGGTGGGGTCCTTATTGAATACATGAAAATTTCACAATTAAAATACATTCACAATGATCCTAAGATCCTAATATTCATCATCAGATCCATGATTAGCTTGTTGAGGAGTGGCCCCTACACCATACTCCCTGGGAGAAGAGATCTCAAGCCCACTTGAGATCAGAGTTTGGAGGTCTACACCATGATTGGAAATTTGGTTTTCTATCATCCAAACTGCTTCATGGTCTAGTTTTCCCTTCCAAGCCAACAAATACTCTTTGTATTCCTTGTTTTGTGTTCCCTTTGTGACTCTAGTTTCCAAAACCTTGCTCAATTTTGGTGGATCATGCTTTGGAATATCATCATCTGTTGCAAGCTACATTGGTTCCTCCTCTTCATTACCATTGCCTTTGTAAGGTGTTAGATCACATACATTGAAGATGGGTGACAATCCAAGATCAGGAGGAAGTTGGATTTCACAAGAATTCTGCCCACATTTCTTCACAATCTGACATGGTCCAATCTTCCTCTACATGAGCTTTGTGTGTTTTCCTTTTGGGAGTCTCTCCTTCTTTAGATGCACCCATACCAAGTCCCCAACACTAAACTGCACATCCCTCTTTTTCTTGTCATCATAAGCCTTGTACTTCTCTGCAGATTGTTGGAGATGAGAACTCACTTGATCATGTACCTCCTTGATGGCTGATGCAAAAGCTTCACCATATGCACTAATGGGCTCTTCCTTGGGCAAATCCCTCAGCTCTAATACACCCCTTGGGTGGATGCCATACACAATTTGGACAGGAGATTTCCCAGTACTTCTATTTATGGTGTCATTGTATGATAACTCTTTCTATGACAGTATGTTGTCCCATTTTTCTCCATGTTGTCTTGTCAAGCATCTTAATAGGTTCCCCAAGGACCTATTGACAACTCAGTTTGTCCATCCATTTGGGGATGGTAGGCTAATGAGAAAGCTAGGTTGTTTCCTAAATTCTTCCAAAGCATCCTCCAAAAATGACCTATGAACTTCACATCCCTATCTGAAACTATGTTTAGAGGCAACCCATGTATCCGGACTATCTCTTTGAAAAACAAGTTTGCAACATATGAGGCATCACAAGAGGTTTTTTCATGGCGAGAAATGAGCGATTTTACTAAATCTATCCACCACTACAAAAACATTGCCATACCCCTTCCTTGTCCTAGGAAAACCCAACACAAAGTCCATGCTTATGCTTTCCCATGGCCTAGAAGGAATGGGTAAGGGTTGGTAAAAACCTACATTGGTGGATTTCCCTTTGGCTTTTTGATAGATCACACATGTTTCCACAAACTTCCTAACATCTTCCTGCAACTTAGGCCAATAGTAGTATCTTTTCACAAGGTCAAGGTTCTTGTCAAGGCCAAAATGACCTTCCATTGCTCCAAACTGCTTCTCCCTAATGATATTCAGTCTCATAGAACACTTATGAATGCATAACTGTCTACCCTTGAATAGCAATCTATCTTGTATCAAAAACTCAGAAAACTCAACATGATACCTCTCACAAAAAGACTCACATACCTTTTAGATCTCTCCAAAATCTTCATCAGCATCATACATGTTCTTCAAGGAGTCAATGCCAACACTTTCCATCTTGACTTGGTTGATGGTTAACACCCTCTTGCTCAAGGCATCTGCAACTTTGTTCTTGACCCACTTTTTGTGCTTGAGGGTGAAGGTGAAGGCTTGTAGGGTCTCTACCCACTTCATGTGCTTGTTGTTTAACTTCTCTTGACTGTTTATGAAATTGAGTGCCTAATTATCAGTGAAAACTATAAACTCCCTTGGTAACAAGTAGTGCCTCCACTTCTTCAATGACTAAACTAAAGCATACATCTCCAAATCATAGGATGAGTATCTCCTCTTGGCATCATATAGTTTTTCACTAAAAAAGGCAATTGGCCTTCCTTCCTGACTGAGTGTTGCCCCAATAGCCATGTGTCTTGCATCACATTCCACTTGAAACATCTTGTTGAAGTCTGGTAGGGAAAGGACTAGTTGTTCTGCAACTTTCTTCTTCAAAGTTTCAAATGAGTCATTTGCCTCCTTGGTCCAACTGAACCTGCACTTTTGTCCTCCTTTTATGGTGTCAAGCATTGGTGAACAAACATGACTAAATCCTATTATAAACTTCCTATAAAAAGTTGCTAATCCATGGAAACTCTGGACATCATTCATGGTTTTAGGTGTTGGCCTAGACAATATGGCACTTACCTTCTCTTGGTCCATTTTCAACTCACCTTGTGAGATTACAAAGCCCAAGTAAATGATCTCCTCCTGCATGAACAAATACTTATCCAAATTTATCATTAGCTACTCTTCATGTAACCTTTTGAGGCCCATATCTACATGTTTGACATGCTCTTCCCGTGTGTGGCTAAAGATAAAGATATCATCTAGGTATACTATCACAAACTTTCCTATGAACTCCACCAAGAACTCATTCATCAACCTCATAAATGTTGGCATTTGGCATTATAACACACAATAAGAGATCGTTGGCATTGACAAGGTTGTTGATAATTATGGATATAACTGATCAAGGATGTTTACTATCTTAATATTATTATTTTGTCATTGATGTCAAGAAATTGATTTTCTAATTCAGTATGATGTTACCATATCTTGAGAAGTATGATTTGATGAGTATAAAGATGTCGGTAAAAGACATAGAAAGAATATGATGAATAAGGGGAGAAATAAGTTATTCAATGGGCAACTATTACCAAGTTAGAAAATGATGAGATCATGATGAATAGATTATTTTCATATCCTACATATGTTATTGATTGAAAGGTTAATACTATACTATGTTACCGAGCAAAGAACCTAGTCAGTAAACCCTAAGGTTATCACTATCGGTTAATGAAGGCAGAATGTCTACCGAGTGAAGTTTAGTATTTATCAGTTGTACCCGAGTTGTAACAGAATAAATTAAATGATTACAGGCATTATTTAATAAAGGAAGCTGATGATTTGGCTATGATTAAATGACTGGTGTGTCATGAATGAAGTTTGTTAAAGAATCTATGGCAAAGGAAAATCAGCAGGAAGATCTACAGCTTTGATTGAACCGCAATACCCTAGCACAAGTTCCAAGAAATGTATGCAAGTTCCAATGCGGGGTAAAACATTTTCAGATCGAAGGATACATTAAACCTAGTCAAAGTTTGAAAATCTGATGGCTATGATTGATCATGGGAAATGTGATCAAGGAAATTAAGCGGTTGGCTAATTGTTTATAAATAGGGAAGTGGTGATAAACAATGTATGCGGGCAAGTGTATGCATAGGGATGCTACATAGTGATTGTCGAGCATAGAATCTTGAAGACTTATTTTGAATAATAGAGTATAGAGCCCAGCAGATGGACAAGATTAGTTCTATGTCTATATTGTATTGAGCAAATAAGAATCTGCTTTAGCATTTTAGATGTGAAGTTGCAAATATATTTTTATTACTGTTATTTTGTGAAGTGACAAAAAATTTCTTAACCGAATGGACTTAACAGTCTTATTTGTAAAACCCTCTAGCAAGGTGACATTCTGATTGAGTGTTTGAAATCCTTTAACAAGGTCACTTCTAACAAGGTGAAGATCCTAATAGATCTGAGGGAAATCCCTTAATCGGGTCACATCTAGCAATGTGTTTGTAATCTTTAACAGGATTTGCTTTTAACTGAGCATACTCTAGAAGAGTATATTTCTTAGTGGGTCTGAAATCCCATAGTGGTTTTTCCCTATTTGGGTTTCCACGTTAAATCTGGTGCTATGAGTGTTATGATGTTCATATGCTTTTGAGTTTGCATGTTTAGCAATTTTGGTTATGTTACTGAAGTATATGTTACCAAGGTTGAATCTGATGTTTTTTATGGAAGATTAAGTTTGTATGATTCACCCCACCCCTCTCATCTTATTAGCTTGGCATCTGTACTTATCTTTAAGTATCAGAACTATCAATTGGTATCAGAGCTTTGGACTTTGGAAGAAAATTTTAAAGGTACTTGAGGAAAAAATCCAAAGATGTATAAGAGGGATGCACCAAAGCTAAACAAGTCAAGTTTCTCTACATGGCAGAAAAGGATGAAGTTGCACCTATCAGGAGTTGGAGAATATGCTATATATTATCTAGAGAATGATTTCATCACACTGAGCACCTATCCATTGATAATGGAAGAAATAAAGGCAAAGCAAGAACATATCCAAGCAATGATTGAAATAACATTTGCATTGACCGATTCAGAGTTTAATGATCTAGAAGGCTGCAATGATGCAAAGGCAATGTGGGACAAGCTCAAATCTATGTATGGAGGAGATGAACATGTTCTAAGAGCAAAAGTGGATAGACTAAGAGGACAACTTGAATCTATGAGGATGAATGAAGGTGAGAACATAACCCAGTATAGTACAAGACTAAAGGAAATTGTCAATAAAATCAAAGGAGCAGGTGGAACTATTGAAGAAAAGGATATAACAAGTAAGTTATTAAGAACCCTTCTACCGGCTTATGCAATCCAAGTCTGCAATCAATGAATTGAGGTCTATACCTAATATGCCAGTTTCTTTAGATGCTACTATTGGTAAGCTACATGCATTTGAGTTAAGTAACTTTGATAACAGTGGGTCATCAGTAAATAAAGTTGAATTTGCATTTAGTTCCTTTCATCTTGATGAATCTAATGATTACAATGATAGAATGAGTAAGTACACTAAAGGAGATCATAGTGGAGCAAGTGAAAGATTTTGCAAGAATATGGAGGAAGTACACAAATTGTATGAAGAAATCAGAAAGCAAGAAGAATTTGAAGCACTATTAGCCAGAAGGTTACCGAGAGGCAAAGGTGAGTATAAAGGAAAACTACCTTTGAAATGTTTCAATTGTGATAAGATAGGACATATGGCTTCTAACTGTCCTGACAAAGACTCTACTGAAAAGAGAGAATACTGAGACAATAGATAGAAAGATAATCATTACAAAGGACACCGAGACTTCAGAAGAAAAGATAGAAAGTCATGCTTAATAGCCGATGAGGAATCCAATGATGATAAATCAGATGAAACTGATACAGAGGAAGTAGTTTATGTGGCTATCAAAGATGGATCAGATGAAGAAAGGTATGAAGAAAAATCCCTAATATCTCACATAAATACTAATGATTCTTGGATCATAGATACTAGATGCTCACATCACATGACAAGTGATAAACACAAGTTTGTTATGTTAGAAGACTATGATGGAGGCTATGTAAGAGGTAAAGGATCCATAATACTTCTTGACAATGCAAGATGCAATGATGTTTATTGGGTTGAAGGTTTGACATACAATACATTGAGTGTAGCACAGCTAAACAATACAGGATACCGAATAGAATTTCAGAAAGGAATTGTCAAAGTTCATGACAAGCATGGAAATTTACCTGCTACTGGGACACAAACAAAAGGTAACACATTTCACCTTGACTCAACTTGGAATAAGTGTTTGTATGCAAAGATAGATGATACCTGGTTATGGCATAAAAGGTTTTGTCATGTAAATTTTGATAATCTAATCAAAATAAGCAAGAAGCATCGAGTAAGAGGTCTACCGAGTCTTGAAAAACCTTAGAATGCTATGTGCCGAGGATGCAAGATGGGTAAAATGACAAGATCAAGATTTACAAGTAAGTCTTACACTTCTAAGGGAATTTTAGATCTTGTGCACACTAATCTTTGTGGTCCTATGAAAGTTCAAAGTTATTATGGTGACAAATATTTCATATTATTTGTGGATGATTACTCAAGGATGATGTCAGTAATGCTTTTAAAAGAAAAATCAGAAGCTTTTCAAATGTTTAAATGGTACAAGGAAAGAGTTGAAAATGAAATAGGAAGACAACTGAAATGTCTTAGATCAGATAGAGGAGGAGAGTTCATATCTGATGAGTTCAACTTATTCTGCAATGATCATGGTATAAAAAGACAAGTCTCTGCACTGAGAACTCCACAACAAAATGGAATTGCTGAGAGAAGAAATAGATCTATTGTGGATTGTGCCAGAACCCTGATGATTGAAAAGAAAGTGCCATAAACATTTTGGAGAGAAGTAATAAGCACAACAGTTTACACCCTGAACCGTGTACAACTGAAGAAAGGTACTTTGAAGACACCATATGAAATCTAGTATGACAAGAAACCTAATGTAAGTTAATTTAAAATCTTTGGAAGTAAATCCTATGTACACAAGGATGATAGAAATGGCAAGTTTGATCAGAAAAGTGAAGAAGGAACATTTCTTGGTTATTCTTCTAGAAGTAAAGCATTTAAATGTCTGATCAAATCATCTAACAAAATAGTAGAAAGTGCAAATGTGAAAATTGATGAATTTGCAGAAAGAAATGATGAAGGAAATTCCAAGGAACTAGAAGATTATGATGAATTTGTCTATGTTCAACTGACAAGTCTTACCGAGAGAACTGTTGAAGGAAATGAAGAGAATATCCAGTTACCAAGTGATGAAGAAGATCATACAGAACCTACCGAGCCTGTATTAGCCAAGTATGTCAGAAGACATCATGCACCAAGTCAACTAATAGGAGATAAGGATGATCCAGTGATGACAAGGAACAAACTGAGATAGAACACATGTCTGATATCTGATTTTGAACTGAGAATAGTGAAAGAGGCATTTAACAGTGAAGATTGGATAAATACTATGACAAAAGAGATTGATCAAATCAAGAAAAATGACACATGAACACTAGTCCCGACCGAAGGACAAAAATGTAATCAGTACAAAGTGGATTTTCAGAAACAAGCTGAATGAAAAAGGTGAGGTCATTCGAAATAAAGCAAGACTAGTTTGCAAAGGTTATGCCCAAGAAAAAGGAATTGATTATGGTGAAACTTTTGCACCTGTGGCTAGACTAGAAGGAGTAAGAACATTGTTGGAATATGTTGCTTACAAGAATTTCAAGGTATATCAAATGGATGTCAAATCTGCATTTCTGAATGGAGTATTAGAAGAAGAAGTTTTTATCGAACAACTTGAAGGATTTGTTGAAGACAAGAATAAAGATCAGGTATGTAAATTGAACAAAGCTTTATATAGTTTGAAACAAGCACCTAGAGCATGGTATGAAAGATTGCACTCTTATTTAATCAAGATTGGTTTTATAAGAACAAGTGAAAACAACAATATTTACATGAAAAATGATGAAAATGGAATACTAATCTCAGCCATATTTGTTGATGATATTATATTTTGTGGAAATGACTCTCTATGTAAGAACTTTGGAAATGAAATGAGCAAAGAATTTGAGATGTCATTAATCGGTGAGATAAAGTATTTTATAGGTTTATAGATACTACAAATGAAAAATGAGATTTTCATTACTCAATCCAAGTACATAAAGGAAATCTTGAAGAAATTTGGAATGGAGGATTCAAAACTAGTTAGTACTCCTATGACTACCAACTGTAAACTATCAAAGAATGATGAATCTACATCTGTTGATGAGACACTTTACTGATCCATGATTGGAAAGCTACAATATGTTGTTCACAGCAGGCCAGACATAACACATGCAGTAGCTAAAGTTGCAAGATTCTTTGCAGATCCTAAAGAAACACACATGACAAAAATCAAGAGAATTTTTAGATACTTGAAAGGCACTGAGGATTAAGGCTTAGTATATCAGAAAAGAAATGATTTTGATTTAAAAGTTTATACTGATGCTATTTGTGTAGGAAACTATGCAGGAAACTATACAGGAAACAATACAGGAAATAATACAGGGAACGGGAATTGAAGACATAAATGCTCTGACTGAGACTAAGTTGACACATAACAGTAGGAAATCACTTCATACAGGAAGAAATTATGTTTTATTTCTTTACTTTTTGGCATTGTTGTCAAAGGGGGAGAAGACTGAAGAAAAGAGGAGAAGATAGAAGAGAAGAGGAGACGACTAATGTATGGGGGAGAATTTTGATGACAGAAGGAGAGCATTTCAGCATTTCAGAATCTCACAGCAATCTGAATCAATTAGGTCAAATCAATTGGTTTTTCCATCAATGCTAAAGGGGGAGATTGTTGGCATTTGGCATTATAATAGACAATAAGAGATTGTTGGCATTGAGAAGGTTGTTGATAATTATGAATATAACTGATCAAGGATGTTTACTGTCTTAATATTATTATTTTGTCATTGATGTCAAGAAATTGATTTTCTAATTTAGTATGATGTTGCCATATCTTGAGAAGTATGATTTGATGAGTATACAGATGTCGATAAAGGACACAGAAAGAATATGATGAATAAGGGGAGAAACAAGTTATTCAATGGGCAACTATTACCGAGTTAGACAATGATGAGATCATGATGACTAGATTGTTTTGATATCCTACGTATGTTATTGATTGAAAGGTTAATACTATGCTATGTTACTGAGCAAAGAACCTAGTCAGTAAACCCTAAGGAACCTAGTCGGTGAATCCTAAGGTTATCGCTATCGGTTAATGAAGGCAGAATGTCTACCGAGTGAAGTTTAGTATTTACCGAGTTGTAACCGAGTTGTAACTGAGCTGTAACATAATGCATTAAATGATTACAAGCGTTATTTAATGAAGGAAGCTGATGAGCTGGCTATGATTAAATGATTGGTGTGTCATGAATGAATTTTGCTAAAGAATCTATGGCAAAGGAAAATCGGCAGGAAGATCTACAACTTTGACTGAACCACAATACCCTAGCATAAGTTCCAAGAAATGTATGCAAGTTCCAAGGTGGCGTAAAACATTTTCAGATCGAAGGATACATTGAACCTAGTCAAAGTTTGAAGATCTGATGGCTATGATTGATCATGGGAAATGTGATCAATAAAATTAAGCGGTTGGCGAATTATTTATAAATAGGGAACTGTTGATAAACAATGTATGCGAGCAAGTGTATGCACAGGGATGCTACATAGTGATTACAAAGCACAAAAGCTTGAAGACCTATTTTGAATAATAGAGTATAGAGCCCAGTAGATGGACAAGATTAGTTCTATGTCTATATTGTATTGAGCAAATAAGAATCTGCTTTAGCATTTTAGATGTGAAGTTGCAGTAAATTTTTATTACTGTTATTTTGTGAAGTGACAAAAAATATCTTAACCGAGTGGACTTAACAGTCTTATTTGTAAAACCCTCTAGCAAGGTGACATTCTGATTGAGTGTTTGAAATCCTTTAACAAGGTCACTTCTAACAAGGTGAAGATCCTAACAGATCTGAGGGAAATCCCTTAACCGGGTCACATCTAGCAATGTGTTTGTAATCTTTAACAAGATTTGCTTTTAACTGAGCATACTCTAGAAGAGTATATTTCTTAGTGGGTCTGAAATCCCACAGTGGTTTTCCCTATTTGGGTTTTCACGTTAAATCTGGTGTTATGAGTGTTATGTTGTTCATATGCTTTTGAGTTTGCATGTTTAGCAGTTTTGGTTATATTACTGAAGTATATGTTACTGAGATTGAATCTGATGTTTTTATGGAAGATTAAGTTTGTATGATTCACCCCCCCCCCTCTCATCTTATTAGCTTGGCATCTATACTTGTCTTTAAGTATCAGAACTATCAATAAAGGTACTAGGGGCATTGGACAACCCAAATGGCATGACTTTCCACTCATACAACCCCTCATTAGTTTTTAAAAAAATTTCCATTCATCCCCTAGCCTTATTCTAATCTGATGGTATCCACTTTTTAGATCCATTTTAGTGAAATATTTAGCACTCCCCAAGCAATCCAATAAGTTTTATATTCTAGGGATTGGGAACCTATACCTTATAGTTATCTTGTTGATGGCCCTTGAGTCTTTGCATAGCCTCCAAGTCCCTTCTTTCTTGGGTGCAAGGACAACAGGTACTGCACATGGGCTTAGACTTTTTCCAATTAGCCCTGATTATAGAAACTCCTCAATTTGTCTTTCCATTTCTGCATTCTAGTCTAAAGTAAGCTTGTATGCTGCTTTATTTGGTAGGGTAGATCCAAGGATCAGATCTATGCAATGACTTATGTCTCTCACCGGTGGCAGCAATCTTGGAATTCCATCTGAGTTGATCCCTTTGTACTTGTCAAGTAACTGTTTGATTGCAGGGTCTATGTGCCTCTATCCTTCTTCTTTCCTCTTTGAAAACTACTCCTTATTTTTCACCTTGGACTTGGGAATGAGGGCATAGAAAACTATATCCTTCTCTGCAATCTCCTTCATGAACTGCTTTCCTTCTACCAACAACACTTTGGCATCCTTCCCTTTTGGTTCCATCTCTCTCCATCAGAGGTAAGAGTTCCATCACCTTACCATATTTGGTGATTGAATAGGTGTTTCTAACCCCATCATGATAAGCCTTCAAATCAAACTACCATGGTCTCCCAGACAAGAGATGACATGCATCCATCTTAGCTATATCAAATAGCAATCTATCCTTGTATGATCCAATCTAAAACTCTACCCAAGCCTTCTCTTCTACCACTTCTTATTGACCTTGGGTGAGCCATGAGACCTTGTAGGCGTAAGTATGTGGCAATCTCCTCAACTTAAGATTCTCTACCATTTCAAGTGACACAAAATTTTTAATAGACCTGAGGTCTATCAAGAACTTGCATACCTTTCCTCATGCCCTGCAAGTAGTTTTGAAAAGAGATTTTCTTTGTGGGGGCTCCTTATCAAGTACCTTCATAGTGGTCACTACTCTCTTGATCATCAGAGCCTCTCCTCTTTCAGGATAGCCATATCTATAAGGAGCATTGACACTTTGATAGGTGTTTGCACTTGCCACACTTTGGGAATCAGATTCTTGCACCAAGTTGCTCCTCCTTTCTCCCATGGAGCTTGTAGCCTTCTCTAGACACCTATTGGCCATGTGCCCCTCTTGGTTATAGTTGTATAATCTATGAGGTCCTCTGCCTTGGGATCTTCCTCTAGAGGGTGGTCTCCTACCCCTAAAGTTCCCTCTTTGATTGTAGCCTCCTCCTTGGTTGTAACTCCTCTCTCCTCTGGTGCATTCTTGGCTAGACTCACCTTGGTATCCAAAACCATTTCCTCTACCTCTCAAAGGACCTATTCCCCATCTTTTATGTCTCCCTTTTCCTCTACTATTTTGTTCCTTCCTTCTCTTTAGCTTCTCCTCCACCTTGAGTGCCAACTGAAAGCATTTTTGGACCGTCTCCGGGGTGTGGAGGTTCAAATATTCTTGGATTGCAAATCTTAGTCCATTGAGATATTTCACCACTTTTTCATCCTCACTCTCCTTTACCTTGGTCTTCATACACAACTTCATGAATTCCTCTATGTAGGAACTCACATCCATCTCCTTTTTCTTTAAGTTTTGTCTCCTCTTGCACAATTGGACATTATAGTCCACTGGAACATAGGCTTCCTTCACCAAAGCCGTCATCTTCTTTCAAGTAGAAAATCTTCTCTTCCCCTCTTTCACCCTCTTATCTTGGATGAAATTCCACCAAGTTAAACCCTTTTCCAAGATTCAAGCTCTGATACCAATTGTTAGGCCCAATATGGAAAGCTAATGTACTGAGAGGGGAGGGGTGAATTAGTACTCCAAAACTTTTCTTGAATAATAACTTTACTATTATGCATAAACAGAATAGTGCAGTAACATAAAATAAAGTTAAAACAAATAGATAACAATCATACATGATTCACTCCATAACACATATATTTTGGTTACGCAGAAACTCTTGGTTAGAGAGAAAAACTGTGGTGGGAATGGCACCCACAACTTCACTACTGCAATAATAAAGAATGCTCGGCTAGAGCTACATTTAGCTATTTCTAATAGCTTACCCTGTTAGGAGTAACAAGATCTATTAGATCTACCTTGCTAAAGGATTTTACAACATTTATTTTGAATGTTGCACCTAGTTAGAGGCTTTACAATTTATAGACTTGATTAGAGTCTTTTACCCTGTTAAGGGTTTCTCTTTCAACAATAATAAAATCATTACAAATATCCGCAACTTTTCATCTAAAATGTTATAGCAGATTCTATGTGCTCAGAATAGATTACCTTGCTTATAGCATACCTCAGTAACCCATATAGTAACTTGATAAACCCTTCTGTTTACTCTGTTCTTTGACTATTCTCTGAAAACCTTCTCGGTGACCTCTGTGTCTCTGTAACAGTCTTCCTTCATGCATACATACACTTCACTCATGCTGTATAAATAGATCTCTTAAAATGGTGATCCAATTCATTGCTTCGATCTTACAAACAATATTCCTTGAATGAATAACTAAACAAAATATTTCATTCATTAGATTGATCTCAAAATCATACATAATCTTCTGGTGCAATTTCCAATGTAATAACGGTTAGATGTGTCTCGATCTTGTAACACGTTTTCATATGCATGTCCAGGTTCAATGTATCTGGTAACACGTTTCACTCGGTGTATCATCTTTACTTCTCGATAGTCTCAAAAAGATACTCGGTAGACAGCTCGATGTATACTGCGTTCTATGACTACTTTCCTCTGTAACTGACTAGACTATGCATACCGACTTCTCTATGTGTACCGACTGCATGATTCGATAGTGATAACCAACTAGAATATATAGTATGACTTTGAATACAAAAACTAATGGCAATTTGATAAGTAGTAACAATCTCCCCTTTTGACATTAGTTGAGATGTTTGACAAAAACTACTTTCAAAGTCATAACTCAAAAATCTATATACTTTGCAAAATGACTATACTTGACAATAAATACAATAGTCAATGAAATAGTATATTCAGATATACTCCCCTTATCTTATACTATACATAACTCTGATTTTGTGTGCTTAGTTCTGTGTTTGTTTTCTCTACTTACTGTCCTTGAATACTCTGCATACTCTGCATACTCTGCTCGGTATACTCCCCCTATATACAATACTCTGAATACTGTATCAAAACTGTATTACAAAACTATATTACCAAAACTATATCTCCCCCTATATAGTATCACTCCCCCTTTTTGACAAACATCAAAAAACTTAATTTCCATCTGAGGGTAGTAACTGATCAAAAATAGATTTATACTTTTTTCGGGCATCGGTGAGTGCGACAAAGAGTGCATCCTTTACACTTTCCATTAAAGAATTTTGTGCTTGAATATCAGCTAATAGGGATATTAAGCCATCAAGAGTGCTTCCCTCTTGTGTAGTAGATAGGCATGTAGCTCGATTAATCTATTCTTGAACTAATGAAAGATGAGGAAGGAATAATGTCTGGAGTGTCATTATATCCATCCTGATCTTATGCTCTTCATTTTTGAGTTCCAGTTGTTGAGCCATGAGCTGTTGAATCTTGGTATAAAAATTTTGAACTAAATTGGGCTCATGAGTCAACTTATTTGAGAGATCGGTGATTTCTTTTTCAATTGCATCAGTTTTATTCTTGATATCTTTAATGAATATGGAAAATGTGCAAAGTTTCTGAAATAAATAAAGAATATGCTTGAGTTGAGGGGACAACTCAGCAATGAATTTGACAAGTTTGACTTTGCCAATAGCGAGAGATTTTTGTACCTCTTCTATCATTTTTGCAGTAAGCTCCTTGTCTTTGAGCTTGCTCAAGTACTCAGATGCATCAACTCCAGATGTTTCTATTTGATTAAGGAGTTCATCCAGTTGAATGTGGATGGCTGCATCGGTTGACACTGTAGCTGAAGGTAGCATATCTATTAGCAGTGTATTTACCTTCTGAAGTACTTTATTCTTCTTTTGAATGGCCATCTATTTTTCTTGTTCGGCCTTTGCTTTGCATAGTTCACCGAAATCAATAAGTGCTTGCCCCTTTAATTTTGAGATATCCACATTGGGCAACACTATTAGTTTAGTCAAATCAACTTTGAAACTATGCTTTTTCAACTTCTTCTCTTTACCTTTGGTCGGTTGGACCAAGACAATAGCTTGAGAGGCTTGATGACCCTCAGTAGGTTGCTCGGTAGAGGCAACACTTTGGTTGGTTCCTGTAGCTACTATGGTGTCTTTTGGTGTTTCAGTACTGGGTGTCTCAGCTGCTACATTTTTTAGTGCTTGACAGTGCTTGAGAGGTCTGGTCTTGAGTTGTACCTTCTACTACTTCAGACTGGTGACCTTTGATGCCTTGTGTTGTATCTTTAGGAGCTTCAATAGAGACAGGTTGAGTGATCGGCAGATAAGGCTGAACTTGTACTAACACAGATTCACTATATACAATTTTTGCATATGTAGTGCCTTCGATCATCTCCTGCTCCTGTTCTTCTACATCCATGACATCCTCATCAATATGAAGAGTGTCAGTCGGGTCTTGCTCGGTAGCATCAGGACCGTGCTCAGTGACATCGCGACCTTGTTCGGTGACATCAACAATTTCAACTTTAGATTGTTCACTGACATCTTTTATTTTGAAGATTTCCTGCCAGTTTGCTTTTGTCTCATTCTCTACATCAATATATAGCCCATTCATCAATTTTAAGTCTCTTTGTTTGATAAGAAATTTAGAATTGTAGGTTGTCAAGTGTTCTTTAATTTCTTCTACAGACATATCAGGAAATAGATGGACTGGACTTCTTTCTCTAATTTGTTTCTCTGAGTCCATTGCATATTTCCACCTGTTATCAATATGTAAGTAAAGTTCATTTGGAAGTGACTTTACTAGTTCTAATGGAGCTAGCCGAAACTTTAGAAGTGTGCAAATGACAGCTTCTTCAATTTGTCTCTTCTCATCATTATTCCTAGTCTCATACTTGACATATCTAAAGGAACCAAATCCACCATATTCTTTTAGATTTGCACAAAAGTTTTCAACACTATGTATATTTACTTTCTTGCTTTTGATAATTTGGAATTTGTTGGCATCCTCAGATTCTGTATCACTAGACTCTTTTGCCCAAATGAGTCTCGGAGTAGATTTCTTGTAGGTCTTGGTTACCTTGGAAGCAGTAACACTCTTTTGTTTCTTACTCGGTGATGCAGCTCATGCTCTTGTATTAGGACTTTTTGTTGGAGGAGTCGGTAGGGCCTTTGGTATGTCCTGTTTCTTTCTTTTCAATACTTTACCCTTAGGTAGTTTGGTGCTCAATGTTATTACTGCCTCTTGAGCTTCTGATTCCTCTTCAGTAATGGCAAGAGTACCTTTGATAGGTGTGGAGGAAGATTCTTCTCCAAATTTCTCAAATAATGCCTTAATCATCTTTGTAGCCTTTCTTGTAGCTTTAGGTACTACAATACTCATTTTTACCTTTTCCTTAACTTCTTCATAAGTTCCATATCTCAATTCAGTAGCATGCCTTGGCAGTGTAAGAAATGCATCAATTTGTTGTTGTGTGATATCATAGTCAATCTCGTAACCCATTGGTGGCAAAGATTGAGTCCTTGGTTCCACAACATTCACATAACAGTAATCGGTGTCTACCTCAAAGCATATATCATCTTTATATTTCTCTACCAGCTGGGGTGGTATTCGGTACCTATTGTGCATCTTCTCTTGAAATTTGCTGAAGTAGTCATCCATGATATCATTGAAATTATCTCCCAATTTCTTAATAAAGTCATTAATTTGATGGGTGATTGGTCGGTGTAGCTCCCAAACTACTTTACCGACTGATGGAAAAAATTTCTCAAAGTAGAAAAACAAGCATACAAGAAGTGAACCAAACTTCAGTTTATTTGCCAAGTTGTCCTTCTTCGGCTTCTTTATTATGTTCAGATTCTCAAACAAGTTTTTCAATAACACTTCACATAAATCAACTTTCATTCCCTTTTTCACTATTTTATAGGCTAAATCAACTGCTGCACAGGGTACACTGTTTTCCCTTGCTGATTAGAAGAAACAGTAACCAATTACTCTAATTGCAAACTTAAGTTCTACATCAGTGACATTGTTCAGTTTCAGTCCTCGGTAATCAGATTCTACTCCAGTTAAACTGACTAACTCCTTCTGTGATATCATCTTCTGTGCTCGTGCATGATCATAGATAGGATAATCGGTGATCACATGAATGATTTCCTTAGTGATTTTGAATGGTTGCTCCTCTAGCCACATGATATCATCATGAACTCTGCTCAAAACAAACTTAACCCACTAGGGTTTGAACACATGGGGATAGGCTAGGGCTTTAGTTAATCCCTTGATTTTGATATGCTCGTACTTGCTATCCATTTTTCCATCGATACATAGCTCATCATATGTGTCACTTATCTCAACATGACCGAGTTCTTCAACACAGTATTTGGTGAAGAATCTAACATCTTCAACTAACAAGACTCAATCCGGGATGAGTGAAAAGGCAGTTTTGTCATCCGGTTCAGAGGTGACTTTAGGAGTCAAAGAGTATTTCAGTGAGGGCTTCTCGACATTCTTGACAACTATGGGATCTTGGATCTTGGGTGCCATTTGTAAATTTCAGATAAAACTAGCAAACTATCCTTAGGGTTTGACGGTTTACAAATGGCAGATGCTTCACACTCAGTAGATAATAGCAATTTGATAAGATCGGTAAACTAGCTTAACAGTGTGATGAGATTTATGTAAATACCTTGGATTCGCTTTGAATGAGGTTTGATCACCTCAATTCGCTCTGTTCTGCTCTCTTGAAAACTTGGTGAACGAAAATGACCACGAAAATACCTTTAAGTACACAAAATACCTTATTGGGCTCCGTGCGGGTTAGGTCAAAACAATAAATGCACTCGATTCACCTTTAACCGATTTACTCCTTTTTTTCGTTTTAACTGAGTAACCAAATTTCCTTCATTTACCGACTTGACAGGTTTCCTATATTCACCGACTTGATAGGTTTCTTGTAAAGTACTTTTGATAGAATTTCAAAATTACTAATGCATCTTAACTATGTAGACTTTGAATTTAGTACATAATAGAATAGCAACTGTTATGATTTTAACCTTCAGAGAATGCAGTCCCTTCATACCTTTTCTGATTAATTTGGAATAGGTGCACCTAACTCGATAGGTAAGGTGCTTTCTTCATTTGACATAATTTCCTTCTTTTTCCAAATCATCTTTAATTTTTCTTTTATCTCTTCAGTGTCTCTTCTAGGTTGATCTCTGCAATCTCTAGCCAAGTGTCCAACTTTGTGAGAATGAAAACATGCCATGCTAGGATTTCTCCATGATCTTCGGTTGTTCATTCCAAACCTTATAAAATAGTTGGCACTAATATGTCCATATCTTCCACAACATTTGCACCATATCCTTGTATTGTAATCCCATGGTACTACTGCATATTGTCCGTAAGGATCTGTGTGAGTTCGGTAACCTCTAGTGTTTTCTCAGTGTGCATACCACATGTGGTTCTTTTTCTTAAGCCAGCATTTTTCGGTACTATGTCCATATCTATTGCAGTTTTTACAAAACCCTTTGAATTTTTCCTTTTGATAGTTGTTAACAGACTTTGTCCTCCATTGATTAGATGTGTGACCATATTTATTGCAATTGTAACAATAACCATTTGATTTAGTGATATTCGGTTGCTTACCTTTTCTGATTTGGCATATGTTGGTAGTATGACCTTGATTTCCATAGTAGTAGCAAATAGGCTTCTTTCTTTTGATGTTATTCCTTTTTCTAGCTTGCCTTGATGATTCTCCTCTCTCAGTAGTATGAATTCCTTTCTCGGTAGATTCTTTTCCTTTGTAACTGAGTCCTGCATCTTTGTTGGGTCTTCTTGTATTCAGTTGCTCATCTAGCATCTTTGATGCTTCATAACTCTTCTTCAATGTTTCTTTGGATTTCTTCTCTATTTCAAGTTCATTGGTCAACCTTGATACTTCAAGTTTTAATGATTGATTTTCATCATTCTTTAGAATTGCTTCATGATGTGCATAACCTAGTTGATCTATCATATTTTGTTGAATCCCAGTTAACCTTGTGATTTCATCATTCTTATCAGATACTAAGACTTCAAGTTGTTGTTTCTCTCTTTGTAGATCTCTTGCTTTATCCTCTGCTGTCCTCAATGCATCTAGATTTTCAGTCATCTATGTACTGAAATGTTCATGTTCTCTTTTCATTGCTTTTAGTTGATCAACCAATGCTTTGTTCTTTTCTTTCAATACTCCAATCATTTCTTCAGTTTCTTCAAATATACTGTTCTCAGATGATGTCTCAATTTGTTCCACTAACTCTTGAGAATCCTGCAAATCATCAGATAATCTTCTTCTTACTTTCAGAGATTTTTGCATTTGCCTTTGCATGTCTGCAATCACTTGATTAGCATGATCTAGCTCTTCTTGTAGATACAAAATCCTCCAAGATTGTTAACAGCCTTCCATTGATAAGATCTTTCTCTTTAGGTAGTTAAACCCTTTTCCAAGATTCAAGCTCTGATACCAATTGTTAGGCCCAATATGGAAAGCTAATGTACTGAGAGGGGAGGGGTGAATCAGTACTCCAAAACTTTTCTTGAATAATAACTTTACTATTATGCATCAACAAAATAGTGCAGTAACATAAAATAAAGTTAAAACAAATAGATAACAATCATACATGATTCACTCCATAACACATATATTTTGGTTACGCAGAAACTCTTGGTTAGAGAGAAAAACTGAGGTGGGAATGGCACCCACAACTTCACTACTGCAATAATAAAGAATGCTCGATTAGAGCTAAATTTAGCTATTTCTAATAGCTTACCCTGTTAGGAGTAACAAGATCTGTTAGATCTACCTTGCTAAAGGATTTTACAACATTTATTTTGAATGTTGCACCTAGTTAGAGGCTTTACAATTTATAGACTTGATTAGAGTCTTTTACGCTGTTAAAGGTTTCTCTTTCAACAATAATAAAATCATTACAAATATTTGCAACTTTTCATCTGAAATGTTATAGCAGATTCTATGTGCTCAGAATAGATTACCTTTCTTATAGCATACCTCAGTAACCCATATAGTAACTTGGTAAACCCTTCTGTTTACTCTGTTCTTCGACTATTCTCTGAAAACCTTCTCAGTGACCTCTGTGTCTCTATAATAGTCTTCCTTCATGCATACATACACTTCACTCATGCTATATAAATACATCTCTTAAAATGGTGATCCAATTCATTGCTTCGATCTTACAAACAAGATTCCTCGAATGAATAACTAAACAAAATATTTCATTGGTTAGATTGATCTCAAAATCATACATAATCTTCTGGTGCAATTTCCAATGTAATACGGTTAGATGTGTCTCGATCTTGTAACACATTTTCATATGCATGTCCAAGTTCAATGTATCTGGTAACATGTTTCACTCGATGTATGTCAACTCAGTGTGTCATCTTTACTGCTCAGTAGTCTCAAAAAGATACTCGGTAGACAGCTCGGTCGGCATTATGTGACTGCTTTTCTCTATAACCGACTAGACTATGCATACCGACTTCTCTATGTGTACCGACTGCATGATTCGGTAGTGCTAATTGACTAGAATATATAGTATGACTTTGAATACAAAAACTAATGGCAATTTGATAAGTAGTAACACCAACTTCACATCCATTGTTCTTCTTTCCATGGACTTGAGGACACTCATCAGGGGTCTCTGGTCTACAGGAACCTCTAGTTCTTCCTATCTAGTGATCTCCTCTTCATCCCCTTCTTCATATCCTATAGAGTCTCTCTCTCCCCTCTCCACTTTTCCCTTCAATTGGTCCATTTCATTTCTCAAGGCCAAATTCTCAGACCTAACTTCTCTTCTCTCTGCCATCTTCTTCTTCACCAAGACAACCAACTCAGCATTGGTCATCCTTGATGGGATATCTTGGGATCCCTCTTCCTCTGACATCTTGTCTTCTCCTTCTATACAAAGGACACTCCTAAGCTCGGATACCACTTGATGCAGAGCCCTTCACACACCCAAGGACAAGTCCAAAAAGGTTTGGTTTTGACCCTTCAAAACACAATAAGGATCCTACGAGGAAGGACTCCACATCTTAAGATTTTTCCATTGCACTAAACTATTTCTTTTAAAACTTTCCATGCCTTTGATATGACCTTTCTCAAAAAATAGGGTTTCTCTTTGCAAAACTTGGACGTGTTCCAAAGAATTTTAGTTTATGCTTATTCTGGAACTTTTGATGGCACCCTCTGATGCAGAGCTGTTCACACACCTAAGGAAAAGTCCAAAAAGGTTTGGGTTTGAGCCTTCAAAAGACAATAAGGATCCTACAAGGAAAGACTCCACATCTTAAGGTTTGAACTACACACACTCCTCTAGTCTAGCACCTACTCAAAATGAGTAAATAGCCTCAAAATTTCCACCACACCTCTCCATGACTCTTGCTCCTAGGGGCTTTGGATTTTTTCAATTCATGACACCTAAGAACTATTCCAAACCTTGGTTTTATGCTTTGGCACCTCTCCTCTATACTTCCTTTGGAAACCTACCCCCTAGGCTAGTAGCCCTATTTAGTGAGTATTTTTCCCTTAACTCCAAAATATTGCACACAAACTGGAAGAATATTTATCACTTTAGATACCCTTTATGGAGTTACACACATCCCCAAAAGGGATTGGCAAGATTTGCAACCTAAGGGTCTGAACTCTTTAGAAGCCTAGAGACCTAATTAAGGCGATTAGGCCTAATTTACAAAGCAACATCAATCTCAAGACTTTCAATTACAAAAAAAACTTCATGAGAATATGGGGGACCATTATTAACTTCTATTTCTAGGTTTGCATGCATTGAATCCACCCCTATAAGATTTTAGGATGACTATCCTAATTTTGCCTAAGGTAGTCACATAGAGATGCCTACCTAGTTTTGCTTCATACTCTTCACAACCAAGACTTACCTACAAGAACCCATGAAAATATTATAATACACTGACCAACCCTGCACTCCACCAAAGGAAATAACTTCTAGAGAAAGGAGGTGCAAGATATGGCCATTTTTAGGTAAAACCCTAGCCAAACCCTTGTTTTCTGGGTTACAGTCAATAAAACAAAGGGTTCTCACTTCTCATAAAGGATAAAGACCTCAAACCACTGCCAAAGAAAAGGTGACTCAACCCTCTACCTTCTCCATGAATTTTTTTGTCATAACCAATCAGTACAATGACGTACAACCACTGCAAACTCAAAATTTATGGGAAATAACTCAGTTTTCAGTATTTTATTGCCTTCAAACTTCAATCAACAATCACTCTAACCTTTGGAATCATTTTCACAAGGTATATAGCCTTCTACAATAGTTACCAACGTAATTTTGAAGAGGTTAGAGTCATTGGGAAGCTTACACCAACCAAAATTGGAATAGTTGCACTTTTGCTTGCAAAAGTTGCATTTTTGAAAAGTTGCACTTTTTGACAAAGTTGTCAATTAACACAAATTTGGGATCCACACAACTTGGATCAACCAAACACCACCTACACACCCTAAAATCCTACAAAACATCAAAACAAACATCCTACTACCCCTATTTACCAAATTGTCCAAATTGGCTTATTAGGAAGCCTAATTTGTGACATTGGTTTACATGGTGGGGTCCTTATTGAATACATGCAAATTTCACAAACAAAATACGTTCACAATTATCCTAAGATCCTAATTTTCATCACTAGATCCATTATTGGCTTGTTGAGGAGGTGCCCCTGCACCACCCTCCATGTTCTTCCCTCAGTCTTGAAGGACGAAAAAGCCAACACTTATCCACCCATCTACCTCGCTCATAGACCCACTAAGGAAAGTAATTTTCTCTTGTAGATCTATGCCCTAGCCTCTTAATTTCTCCATCCTCATACTTTGCATCACCCAAAACTTATACTGCCAAGTCACCTACTTTTTTCCACTCACCCTCTAGGTCACCTGCACTTTTTCACTTGTAATCCTCCAATTTTTTTGTTATTCAATTATTTGATTACCAATCCAAATATTAAAATTAGTATTATGAATCAATAGAAAAATTTATTAAATTAGATAACAAATCAGAAGAAACAAATAGAATTAAATATTGGGATGAAGGCTTCCCACGTCAATTTTCGGAATCAAATGGATGAAAACACAATGGAAAGTATGGGAATCATAAGCACATCATCATGATGATTGAATGAAGAAGAAACCCATGATTATTGTAAGTGAAGATGAAAATTCATGAGAGAAAGTAATTTTAAAATCTTAAGGAAATTTATAAAATGCTAAAAAACATGGACATGCAACTTAAATAGGTATGACAATAATGGATAGTTTATTTTGTTGGTATTTTTTATGATTGATGTTGTGATTGTCATTGATGGACATGCACTTGATTTGAGATCACTTTTTGTATGTATGAGTTAAAGCTCAACCGGTATTTGTTCCAACTGGTATGATGTATTATTGTCTTTAGACTATCGGTGTTTTGCAAAAAGTGTATAACGATCTGAAGTGGTATGAAGACCCCAAGCGGCATGAGGATCTCAAGTGGTACGAAGGAACAAAGCGGCACAACTCATATTTCCCAGTCTTCATTTTGTCAAACTGGCAAACAATATTTTGCTTAAACTAGTATTCCGTATGAACCGGTAATACTATGTGATGAGTTACCAATCGACATTTTGTGATGAGTTACCATCCATCGATTGTTTGGTGGTGCCGACACTTTAATGATGCTTTTTGTGTTGTGTTACAGAATATGTCTAGATGCATTGAACCTAGGAAATTGTATTGTAATCCTATTGGACCGCCATGAAATCAGATTCCTTTATAAGGACATCATGTCTAGGGTTTAAGGTGGTTGATGAATTTTTGTAAGTGAGATTATAGAAGAGAAGTTAATGTCTGTGAGAAAAAGGTAGAGTATGAATGTGTTGAAGACTAAAGTAATGCTGGAATGCATTAGGACTGAGCTATCAAGGATCTAATCAAGCAATCTGTGCTATTTTCTAGATCACTCACTTGTTGATTACTCACATCTTCGACAAGTTTGAAGCCCTTAACCGGGTAGGCCCAAAAAGCCTTTTGTAAATCCTCTAACAAGGTGGTTCACATATGTGAATCTAAAATCCTCTAGCAAGGTAATCTTTAATTGGACTTATCTCCTAATAGAGATTGAGATCCTAACATGATCTATTCTAGTAAAGAACATTGTATGACCTTAACCGGTCTGGTTCCTACTCTACAGATAGTTACTTGTGAGTTTCATCTCACCGTAGTTTTTCCCATTTGGGTTTCCACATCAAAATCTCTTGTGTTATGGTGTTTGTGCTTCTGTGGGTGAATGCATTATTTTCTATTTGGTTTGCATGTGTGCTAACCGATTTGTCTGCTAAACTATTTTACCGGTTTACTAGTAGTCTAGTAAAGTGTTTAAGTATAGTAATTTTTGGCATACTAATTCACCCCCCCTCTTAGTATTCATCAATCGGTATCAGAGAAAACCTTTCTATAAGTTTAACCACTTGGAAAGAGATATGGGGGAATACACTATGAGGGAACTTACTCATCGACTCACTCAATCTGAGCAAGCCTATGATGATCTTATGGTCAAATACAAGGCCTCTCAGGCAAAAAGGAGAGAACATGCTAAAAAACTGATGGAGCTATCTGAAAATAGTTCTTCTGATGAAGCAAACATGGAAGCCCTAATTCAAGATGTAGAAAAGTTGAATGAATCTAATTCCAACTTGAGAAAGGAGTTGGAAGGACTGACTATCCGAATGTGTCAAGAGCTTGAGAACTGGAGGAAAGTTGAAGATCTGGAAAAAGACAAAGATCATGAAATCTCCAAGTTGAAGCAAGAAATCAGTGCTCTTACCGATCAACTCCATGCGAGAAAAGTGGAAAAGGAAGACATGCAAGGAGAACTAAACATGGCCATCTCTGAGAATGCAAACTTGATGGAATCAAATGCTGCTATTTCCAAAGAACTCTCTGAGTCCAAGGAAATACTTGGTAAGTTCAACAGGAGTACTGTTAAGCTAGAGCAAAAGCTTGAATCGGCCAAACTTGTTAGGAATACTGATGGACTTGGTTACTCTGGTCATGAGCAAGGAGAGACCTCTGGTGCAAATGTTGAAGCATCGAAGAAGCAACCAGCATTCAAAGGTAAAGGTAAGAAAAAGTTCAAACCTATTTGCTTTAACTATCTTAAAGAAGGACAAACTGCTAATGTATGTAGGAGAAAAGTCTACAATAATTTTCCTTACTTTATAAACAATGTACCTAGATCCAATAAGTTCAATGGTAACTGTTATGCATGCAACAAGTTTGGGCATAGAGCATCTGAATGCAAGTCTATTATGAACAACACTGGAAGATATCCTCAGAGGACTCAAGGAGTTGGTCTAGAACCTTTTGTGAACCAGAATCAAAACTGGTTTAATACCTTTAACCATTAGTCAAGAAGCGGTGGCTATCAAGCGGCAACCGGATGGAGAGAAAACCGTTTGATATGTCATTGTCATGGTCACATTGCTACAACATGCAGGAGGAAGAATTGTAACATGAATAATGGACCTTGGAGACCACCTGGAATTGTCTGCTACCATTGCAACAAACTGGGTCACATTGCCAAATTCTATAGAATAAGAAAAAACATATCAGATGACATATCGGTCACTCCGGAAGGAAACATTGATATTGAAACTGTTCAAGCGGATATGAACAAAACCTGGAAAAAGAAACTAGGAGTGTTGCAAGAGGAACCAGTTTCTGCACCCAGTGTGGAAATCACGGAACCGACAAACTAAGCATCAGAAAAGCTTAGGGGGAGAAAACGGTGAAATACTTTGAACCCTTGATTAACATTGGTAAAAGACCTTAACCAGTATGAGATACTTGTCACTCAGCAAAAGACTAGAAATGGTAAAAGGAAAATTAGGGTTTACACCCTAATATTGGACCATTTATTATGGTAGGTGGAGAACCTGTTTAAAAGGAATTTTGAAATCATTTCTCACTTATCATTTTTTGAGCGAAGAAGTTTTTCAAGTGCAGAGTGAAGGAAAGCGATTTACACTACGAATCAAAGAATTTATCAAATTCTCAAAGAAGAATCTAAAGCAAACATCTATTGGAAGAGTGTAGAATGCAAAGCTATATCTCTAGAACCAAAGGAGTGTGAAGCGAAGTTCAAATTGTGAAGCCCTAAATTTCAATCTACGAAGGTATTTTTCACAATTCTTTGTTTATCCTGGCTTCTGCATCTCATGATGGCTCTAGTGCAACTGTTGATTCTATGGATTTCATTAAGTGAAAGTCAAAATACAATGCCCTGTATCAAGTATCGGCTGGTGTTATAGTAGAAGAAGGGATTTCTGATTACATAGACTACAAAATCAAAGACCTAGGGTCTCTTGTAATCCATTCCCAGCTGAGCCTGTTCTGTGGAAAGGATAAGAAGATTAAACTAGAATTCAGCATTCTGGAAAAGAAGAAACTTCAAAATGCAATTTACTTTCTTGAAGAATTTTTGGATGATCACATTTGCATTATTCTAAGTAAGGTACATAGTGACAAGATGTACCTAGAGCGAACGCATGATATCACACCTGAAGCGATTCATACTGTCATCGGTTTCTGCAATATAGGGGAAGTTCCAGCCCTAAGGAAGGTCAGTAAGACTAAAATGTCCAAGCTCACTGGTTCAGTGAGTGACTCACGTGGTATGACCATCAACTCAATCAAGGATGAACTGGTCAAGTATGCCTGCATGGTGATAGGTTACCGGACGTTCTCTGCCAATAGAATTAATTCTGTCTCTGGTGCAGCGGTAAATGTCGCTTACAGGATGATCAAAGAAGATGCATCGTTTCATCTATGCACTTGTATGCAAAGACAACTTATGTTGAATCTTAAGTCGATCAACTAGGGCATTGCACTGAGATTCAAGTTCGAACAACCACTGGTTGGGTTATTCTTTTACTTCCAAGGCTACTTTCTAGGAGGAGGTGATATTCAGTGGTCTGCAGACCAATCGGTAACAAAACAAATCAAGGAAAACCTACAAGGTGGTCGAAACTAGCTATCTGGAAGCACTAAACAAATACTTTGATAAGTTTAGATGCAAGATGAGCCAAAGGATAAGGATATCCGATGATTTAGTCAAAAAGTATGAGGAAGACATCTGCTTCATAATCATAGTGGATAAATGTATAATGGAGGTTGTTAATCCCAGGCAGGAAGAAGTAGATCCTATGGGCTATGAGGTAATGAATGATATGTTGGACGGGTATGCTTCTACCCTAATCACCTCACCCCTTGATCCTAAGGCAAAGAAAACCAGCACCTATTTGGAAAGGGTTACACCGATTGAAGAACCCTCAAAAAAGAAAGGAAAGGTAGTGCCTTCAGCATCGGCACCGGTTACTGCAACCAGTCCTAAAGTGACCAAGCGGTCACCAGTTAAGAAGAAATTGGAAGCGGCACTTGCAAAAGTCTTTGAGAGGAAGTGGAAGACAAAAAGCAATACACCTAACTCAGAAGAAACTGTGTTAGAAGAACCGCCTAAGAAGAAGACTAGGCAAAAAAAGAAAAAGACAAAGAATGAACTGGCATCATCTACACCGGTAAATATTGACATTTCTTCTTACAAACCTTTGACACAATGTCAAAGAACTATAAAGAATATTAGGAGAAAAGTGTTGAATGATTTAATTGATTGTTTTGATGATTTCAATGATGAAGAAAAGGAAGAAGTTGAATAGGAAATCATTAAGTATTAGTGTGTTAATGACCAGTCGCCTTCAGAAATTAGATTTGAGACACTGGATTCTTTGTATAATTCTTTAGACAATAAATGGTGTGTTGCCATAGAAAAGGAATAGGAAATGAGGGAGGAAATGTTTGCTCAACATTTTCCTGATGTATCAAATTTAGAACTTTTCAAAGTTATGAATAAATACAAAGGCCTCTTCTTCATGAGAAGAAGAAGACTCCTGTTATTGGAAGGGAAGGATCATGAAGTGATAAAGGATACACATACTCATGCTCAAGAAACTCTTAAGATGCATCAAGTGGTTGAAGCCAACAGAAAAGTTGAGCAAGAACCGGAAACTAGCAAACCAGATGAGGTGTATAACAGTGAAGAAGAATCGGTCACAGACCAAATGGACCCCATTGATGTTGATGTCTTAGATGGTGAAAATTTTACTAAGAGCACACCCTCAGAAGGAACAGGATAGGAAAACAAGGCTGAAGAAGAAAAGAAGAAACAAGAAGATGAAGAGGATAAGAGAAAAGAAGAGGAAAAGAAGAAAGAGGAAGAGGACAAGTGAAAAGAAGAGGAGGAGAAGAAGAGAAACAAAGAAGAAAAGAAGAAATAGGAAGCAAAGAAGAGGAAGAAGGAAGAGGAAAAGAAAGAAGAGGAGAAGCGAAAAGAGGAAGAGAAGAAAAAGGAAGAGGAAAAGAAAGAAGAGGAGAAGCGGAAAGAGGAAGAGAAGAAAAAGGAAGAAGAAAAGAGAGAAGAGGAGAACTGGAAAGAGGAAGAGAAGAAAAAGGTAGAGGAGAAGAAGAAGGATGAAGAAGAGAAGAAGTGAAAAGATGAAGAGAAGAGACAAGAAGAAGAGAAAAGAAAGAAAGAAGAAGAGGAGAAAAGGAAGGCTAAAGAAGATAAGCAAAAAGACAAGGACAAGGAAGCAGCGGAAAAGAGCACACAATGGAGACTCCAATGGAAATTGATAGTCAGGCTAAACCGGCTGTAATTACCAGTCCTATTGACCTCCTGTCTGTAAATGAATCGGAGCTGCTGTAGAGCATTAAGATTTCTCAAGAGAGATTGGATGCTCTAAGGAGGAAAAAGGAGAAAGATGTTATCCAAACTACAGTGGAAACACTTACCAATTTGATACCCGGTATGAACCTTCCCAGTACTAATTCCTCAATTGCACAATTGAAGCTTCTATGTACAGTTGTAGAAGACCAGGTACAAAGCCTGGAAGAGGTTGTAGAAGCAAATGCCAAGAAGGCACATCAAAAGGCTCTAGACACTGCCTTGGTGAGAAAATTAACAGAGCTCTGGTCTGATCTCTAGAAGGCACAGAAGGACATTAGAGATGCACTGAATGAGGACAATCTTCTACTCAGCAAGATTTGCCAGCCTTAATTATTCTGTGATGATGTGCTCACTCAGAAGGACAAACTGCAACCTGATATGCAGTCATTTATTAGCACCTTCAAGATGCCCTATGACTCCTTCTCCACCTATGGACAAACTATTCACTAGCTTCAACTACAGTCTACAAGACTAGAGGCAGATAAGCAACCGGACATGAAATTTGTAGGAACTTCAACTGGTCCTACTGCCAAGACTGCAAATTCTCCAGAAGTGTTATCTAAATATTGATGCCCTAATGGTCACTCAAGAAATGAGCATGATAGATGCCATGGAAGAACCGGTCTCCCAGATGCAGACAAAGAAAGAATTGGCTACATCCCTACTTAAGTCATGATCCTTATCCATGAAGCAATTTTTGTAGGACTTTAAATCAATTTTTGACAAATTTTACTCTTTATTGTCATAAACACTTATTATTTTAATACTACTGAAATAGGGGTTAGTCTGCAATATTTTTTGTCATTGTTGGCAAAGGGGGAGAAGTATAAATTTTGAAGGCTTTGATGTATACTTTCATGTTATTTCTGTTAAGGAGTAGTATACATTACATTTTCTGCAAAAGGGATAGTGTATATGCTTAAGGGGAGTAATTTTGATTATGGCATATTCTTTATTGTATAACACTTAGATGTCAAAATTTTCCTAGGTGTTGCCATCAATGCCAAAGGGGGAGATTGTTGGCATTTTTTATGATTGATGTTGTGATTTTCATTGATGGACATGTGCTTGTTTTGAGATCACTTTTTGTATGTATGAGTTAAAGCTCAACCAGTATTTGTTCCAATAGGTATGATGTATTATAGTCTTTAGACTATCGGTGTTTTGTAGAAAGTGTTTACCGATCTAAAGCGGTATGAAGACCCCAAGCGGCTCGAGGATCTCAAGCAGTACAAAGGAACAAATCAGCACAACTCATATTTCCCAGTCTTCATTTTGTCAAACCGGCAACCGGTATTTTTCTTAAACCAATATTTTGTATGAACCGGTTATACTCTGTGATGAGTTACCAACCGGCATTTTGTGATGAGTTACCAACCGGCATTTTGTGATGAGTTACCAACCGGCATTTTGTGATGAGTTACCATCCACCGATTGTTTGGCTGTGCGGACACTTTAATGGTGCTTTTTTGTGTCATGCTACAGAATATGTCTAGATGCATTGAACCTAGGAAATTGAATTGTAATCCTATTGGACCGACATGAAATTAGATTCCTTTATAAGGACATCATGTCTAGGGTTTTAGGAAGTTGCTAGGTTTAAGGTGGTTGATGAATTTTTGTAAGTGAGATTATAGAAGAGAAGTTCATGTCTATGAGAAAAAGGTAGAGTATGAATGTGTTGAAGACTGGAGTAATGCTGGAATGCATTAGGAATGAGCTATCAAGGATCTAATCAAGCAATCCATGCTATTTGCTAGATCACTCACTTGTTGATTACTCACATCTTCGACAAGTCTGAAGCCCTTAATAGGGTAGGCCCAAAAAGCCTTTTGTAAATCCTCTAACAAGGTGGTTCACATATGTGAATCTAAAATCCTCTAGCAAGGTATTCTTTAATCGGACTTATCTCCTAACAGAGATTGAGATTCCTAACATGATCTGTTCTGGTAAAGAACATTGTATGACCTTAACCGATTTGGTTCCTACTCTGTAGATAGTTACTTGTGAGTTACATCTCACCGTGGTTTTTACCATTTGGGTTTCCACATCAAAATCTCTTGTGTTATGGTGTTTGTGCTTCTATGGGTGAATGCATTATTTGCTATTTGGTTTGCATGTGTGCTAACCAGTTTGTCTACTAAACTATTTTACCAATTTACTGGTAGTCTAGTAAAGTGTTTAAGTACAATAATTTTTGGCATACTAATTCACCCCCCCTCTTAGTATTCATTAGATTTTAGTTTCTCTTACCATATGGCATAGCAATTCTCATTATTTAATTATATTAATAGAGCACTTAGTGATAAAAAATTGTTGATGATAAGTCCTTATTTGTTAAAGGTTTCAAAGAAGGCCCCCATCCAAAGTAAAATTGTTAATAATATGTATAATGTTCTAGGTCTCGCAACTACAATTTACCAAGGAAAAGGTGAGATTAATATCTAATAACTTCATTATGAATGATAGTGGTGAAAATTTCCAAGCAATTACCTATAGGTCCCTTGCTTAAATGATAATTTGTACAAGCAATTACTTTTATGAAGAGCCTTTAAAACTCTCTTGTCTTGCCAAAGTACATGGCATGCACCAACGTGACTATTGATACATGATTATGGTAATTTTTAAATATTGTAATAAATGATAAATTATGAAGAGTCAAAATGGAATGCTATTGCAAATCATAATAAATGGTGAATGATGAAGATTTGAAAGGACATGTTGCATTCATCCTTGCAACAACAATTATTTTGATGGTGATTTAAATCCTACTAATTATAAGTAAATTAATAAGAATGTGTCTAATAATAAGCCAAACATTTAAAAGGACATTGTATACACCTAAAAAATAATAAAATTGTATTTAATTAATTATCCTTGTAACATGATTAATTTTATTAATTATGTAAGTCCCTCCATCCTTCCAAACTAATGAATTAAATTTTATTTAATTAATTATGTCCCTATTTAATATAATTAATTGATTAATTTGTAGCATCGTGAATTATAGACCCTTAATTAGGTTGTCCAATTCTACGCTTAGTTAGCACTCACCTTATTATGTCTCATTGTATTTTGCATTATAGGGCTTCTTTAGGCATTTAATTTATAATTTAATTAAACCTAAGTCTTCTCTCATCAATTCACACATATCATAAAATTGGCCACTTGATCCTAGTTATGCCCCTTTTTATTTAATCCTAATTTTACCCTAATCTTACCCTAATTTCAATATTCAAAGCACATCTCATATATCTACACATTATTGTTTAAGCCACTGTGTTTGTGTCAGCATTATAACCCCATTATCTTTCATTCCTCGAAAGTTAGAAAATATTGTCGTGACTAGGTACTATACTAATCAGTCCCACACTTTTTTCCCTAAATATTGGGAGGGTAATAAGGTGGCAATACCCTATCCAAATCCCCCTTTGTGTCAAATTATATCAATTCTAGTTTGGCTTATAATCAAATGAAAACCTATGTTTTCATATTTAAGGTAAGACTTTTTCCCATTTAGAGATCTTATCTATCAATTCAAGACAATATCCTTGTGGATTGATTACTGCTTTTAGGTGAAGCTTCAAACCTATAAATTCATCCATTATCAAGTATTTATCAACCATGGAATTTTCAAGAGACACTTAAGGATAATAAGGGAATCCCTAATTGTTGATTGGTGTGTATCTCATCCTAAGGGTTTTGTATGATTTCATGTTATTCATATGCCTCTATATTGAGCTTCAAATCTGTATCACATTAATTTTTTGACTTGCATTATTTCTTTAGATTTGCATCTTAATTTTAGTTTAAGGCATCTTCGATTACAATCAATTAGGTTTTGCTCTAATACACTTGGGTAGAACTCTAGTTTGCATTTAGCTTGTAGCAATCATAGATACACATAAGATTCAAGAGCACACACATTTTCAATTATAATACAAGCTATTTGTGGAGGTGGAAATCACCAAAACAAAGGGTTTGACGAAGGAAAACCCCTATATAGCCACAACCCTACCATTGTCCATTTGCAGGTGCAGTTGTAGGTATCCAACAGAGGAGGAAGATTTTGAGATATCTTAGGAAGAAAGTATAGGTATGCTACTAGAATTCCAACTTGATTCTCATGGACCAGGGCACCCAACACCCCTGTCCAAGGACCAGGATGTTCGCCTCAAATTTTTAAGATACTATTTACACTACATCAGGGATCAGCTCTCCATATCACCTCAGTAGACCAAGGCGCCTAGTGTCCTGGTTCTATCAATACTGCTCCTGATTTTAACTACAGATGGAAGACAAAATCCTATTCTTATATTTGTATTCATTGTCTCCATTCATTTATCTGTTAGTGTCTTATAAAACCTTTACATTCACTTCGCTTTATACTTTCATCATATTTTTTCATCCTCCTATACTTTGCATGTCCATTTCCATAGCAACATAGGAATAGAAACCCTAGAAGTATCTCTTGACTCTCTTTCACAAGAGTTATTCAAGGGCGATCAATCCTCTAGGTTCTTTCATATTCCAATGTTTGTATGATATTGGTTTAAGTCCTAATTGTAACCAATTCCATTTTTATCCATCATATAACTATATCCCCCTTCTTCCCAAAAGTTTGATTTATTTTAATAAATCAAACCCCACTTTATCCCACTAGCCAAATATTTCTCTAAACCAAAATAATTAACTAATATTCTATATTCCTACAAATTATCCCATTTATCTCCTTAATTAATGACCAATTAATTGATGTCTAATCCTTATTATCATTTTTTTCTGATTGTAAATTCCTCATAGCTAACCAAGTGACGTCGTCTTAAATGAGCTTGTATGCACAAGTCATTTTCAAGCCTCCACCTCACTCTTTGACCAAGGGTGTCTTGTCCATTTGATGGAATTGATTATGTGTTGCATTGATGTTTTGTCATTGATGCCAACACTAGTTGTTTGGATGCTTTACCGACACCCTTCTGGTCCCGGTAGGTTAAGTGGTTTTTGGTTAACATGCATCCAACATGATCTGGTAGGCTCCGATATAGTTTGGTGATGTAATTGGCTTGTTCATGATACTCATACTCATATTTGGTTAGTTTGTTTTGGTCAGGTGATCGGATGCTATCCTGCTTACTTAGAAAACTTAGTTTCTAGTTCCAGCGAGGGTTTCACCGACAAAGCTTTTGGTGGAGATCTTTAATGAATTGCATAAGTGGTGTTGGTGCAGCTTCTGGTGGAGTTTCAGGATGATGTTGATGATCATGTTTGATACTTGGCAAATGGAGCTCATTATTGTGGTGTGTGGACCTATATTGGATCTCGGTTGATCTAGGTTATGGACCGATTTTAATGTAACATGTGGATAGGACCTATTGATGTATTTCTGGGATGTCTTATGTGTTGGATATTATTTGTTTGGCCTAAGGCTGACATGGTTTGTAATTATGTAATTGTTTATTGTCTGGTGGCCGACCTGATTGTTTATGGTTGAGGGTTTTTATAAATAGATGTAAGATCTCATTGCAGATCATCATGGTTATTTTCAGAGGTCATGTTCAAGGAATGTAATGTGCAAATATTGTAATATCTTTCAGTCGAAGGAGTTGGTTGATCATTGAAGATCCAATTGGGTTTATGTAAGAGGATTTTGTCCTCTGGTATTGAGCTTAACTAGAACTATACTCAGGCATAGGAGATGCTATCTTTTGCAGTTCAACACTTCTTTGGATTGTAGTCTGGATTTATATGTAGTCAGTGAGGCTCCTTTTGTGATGAGAAGTGTGCTCTAGGTTGTTGGCCTTCCTACAAATGCAAGCCCCTTCATTGTAATTCACATACTTACTACAGATGTATTATATGACTATGAGTAGGCTTCCCACCGTGGTTTTTCCTTTACCAGGTTTTCCATGTACAATTCTTGGTGTTGTGTGGATGGCTTTTATTCTGTGATTATTGTTTATGCTTAATTGATTAACTGCTATTCCGGTATTATTGTTTTTGGTTCCAATATTAAATTTTTAATTGCTAAATGTTCCTATAATCTAATACAACTAATTCACCCCCCTCCCCTCTCAGTTCTCTTCTAGTTATCTGAACTATCTAACAATTGGTATCAGAGCTTTGGTCCTCTCTGCAGAAATCTTAACCACTTGAGGAAGATCCTATGGTGACTAACAGTTAAAGTTCATCCAGTTCTTCTAGAGTTATCTTTAGAAGTGATATTCTGAGGCTTGATGGAACAAATTACACAGTATGGAAGATTCAGATGGAGACTCATCTAAGATGTATTGGCAAGGAGATTTGGGAGATCACATAGAATGGTGTCACACCTTATAATCTGAGATGTGGCAATCCTCCTCTAGCAAACCTGGACAAGGAGCTTGAAAATGATTGTAGAGAAAGAGAAGCCCTCTTGTGTGCAATTTCTAATCAGAAAATAATGGGATTAATCGACAAATCATCTCGAAAGACTATACGGGATAAGTTGGAGACTCTTAATGAAGGTAATCATATAGTGAAGATTGCTAAACTTGATGGTTACCAGGTGAGATATGAAAACCTAAAGATGGAAGAAGATGAAAGGAAAACTGCATTCATGGAAAAGGTAAATCAGATTGTTATGGGAATTCAATGTTGTTGGCAATATTACAAGGATATTGAGAAGGTTGTTGATGATTATGGACATAACTAATTAAAGATGTTTTACTATCTAGATATTATTATTTTGTCATTGATGTCAAGAAATTAATTTTCTAATTCAGTATGATGTTGCCATATCTTAAGAAATATGATATTAAGATTATAAAGAAGTCGGTAAAGACACAAGAAAGAATATGATGAATAAGGTGATAAGTTATTCAATGGGCAACTCTACCGAGTCAGACAATGATGAGATCTTGATGTTTTAGATTGTTTTAACATCATACATATGTTGTAAAATGTAAAGGTTAATACTATATTATGTTATCAAGCAAAGAACCTAGTCGGTAAACCCTAAGGAACCTAATCAGTAAACCCTAAGGTTATCGTAGTTGGTTAATGAAGACAGAATGTCTACCGAGTGGAGTTTAGTATTCACCGAATTGTAACCGAGCTATAACAGAATGCATTAAATGTTTACATGTGATATTTAATGAAAGATGTTGATGAGCTAGAGCAGATCAATGATTGGCAAGCCATAAAAGAAGTTTGTCAAATGAATCTAAGGCAATGGAAAGTCGGCAAGAAGATCTATAGCTCAGATTGAACCACATTACCCTAACACAAGTTCCAAGGTGATTGTCCAAGTTCCAACGCGAGGTAAAACATTTTCAGATCAGAAGATACAATGAACCTGGATAAGATTGAAGATCTGATGGCTATGATTGATCATGGGAAATGTGATCAAGGAGATTAAGTGGTTAGAAGATTGTTTATAAAAAAGGAATTGTTGATAAACAATGTATGCGGGCAAGTGTATGTACAGGGATGCTACATAGTGATTACCAAGTATAGAAGCTTGAAGACCTGTTAGAATTACAAAGTATTGATGCCCAATAGATAGACAAGATTAGTTCTATGTCTAGATTGTATTGAACAAATAGGAATCTGCTTTAGCATTTCAGATGTGAAGTTGCAGATAGATTGTATTACTGTTATTTTGTGAAAGTGACAGGAAATCTCTTAACCGAGTAGACTTAACAGTCTTATATGTAAATCCTCTAACAAGGTGACATTCTGATTGAGTGTTTGAAATCCTTTGACAAGGTCACTTCTAACAAAGTGAAGATCCTAGCAGATCTGATGGAAATCCCTTAACCGGGTCACATCTAGCAATGTGTTTGTAATCTTTAATAGGATTTGCTTTTAACCGAGCATACTCTAGAAGAGTATATTTCTTAGTGGGTCCAAAATCCCATAGTGGTTTTTCCCTATTTGGGTTTCCACATTAAATCTGGTGTTATGAGGTTTATATTGTTCACATTCTTTTGAGTTTGCATGGTTGACAGTTTTTGTTTATATGACTAATATATGTTATCGAGGTTGAATCTGATGTTTTTAGGGATGATTAAGTTTGTATGATTCACCCCCCCCCCTCTCATCTTGTTGGCTATTGGATCTGTACTTATATTAAGTATCAAAACTATCAATTGGTATCAGAGCCTTGGACTCCGAAAGGAAAGTTTAAAGGCACTTGAGTTAAAGATCCAAAGATGTACAAGAGGGATGCACCTAAGCTGAATAAGTCAAATTTCTTTACATGGCAGAAAAGGATGAAGCTACATCTATCAAGAGTTGGAGAATATGCTATATACTATCGAGAGAATGATTTTGTTGCACCGAGCACCTATCCATTGACTATGGAAGAGATAAAGGCAAAGCAAGAACATATTCAAGCAATGATTGAAATAACATCTGCATTGACCGATTCTGAGTTTAATGATCTAGAAGGCTGCAATGATGCAAAGGCAATATTGACTAAGCTCATATCTATATATGGAGGAGATAAACATGTTCAAAGAGCAAAAGTTGATAGTCTAAGAGGACAACTTGAATCTATGAGGATGAATGAAGGTGAGAACATAACCCAGTACAGTACAAGACTAAAGGAGATTGTAAATCAAATCAAAGGAGCAGGAGGAACTATTGAAGAAAAGGATGTGACAAGTAAGTTGTTAAGAACTCTTTTACCTACCTATGCAATCCGAGTCTCTGCAATCAATGAATTGAGGTATGCACCTAATATGCCAATTTCCTTGGATGCTACTATTGGTAAGATACATGCATTTGAGTTAAGTAATTTTGATAATAGTGGGTCATCGGTAAATAAAGTTGAATCTGCATTTAGTTATTTTCATTTGAATGAATCTAATGATTACAATGAAAGAAACTATAAGTACTCTGAAGGAGATCACAGTGGAGCAAGTGAAAAATTTCAGAAGAACATGCAGGAGGTACACAAATTGTATGAAAAAATCAGAAAGCAAGAAGAGTTTGAAGCACTATTGGCAAAAAGCTTACCAAGAGGCAAAGGTAAGTATAAAGGAAAGCTACCTTTGAAATGTTTCAATTGTGATAAGATTGGACATATGGCTTCTAACTATCCTGACAAAGATTTCACTGAAAAGAGAGATTACCGAGATGACAGATAGAAAGATAATCATTACAGAGGACACCGAGACTTCAGAAGAAGAAAGACATGCTTAATTGCTGATGAGGAATCTGAAGATGATAAATCAGATGAGACTGATACAAAAGAAAGGTATGAAGAAAATCCCTAATATCTCACATAAACACTAATGATTCTTGGATTATAGATAGTGGATGTTCACATCATATGATAGGATATAAACACAAATTTGTAATGTTAGAAGATTATGATGGAGGCTATGTTAGATTTGGTAATGATGCAACATGTTCGATAAGAGGTAAAGGATCCATAACACTTCTTGATAAAGCAATATGCAATGATGTTTATTGGGTTGAAGGTTTGAAATATAATTTGTTGAGTGTAGCACAGCTAAACAACACAGGTTACCGAATAGAATTTCAGAAAGGAATTGTCAAAGTTCATGACAAGAATGGAAAGTTAGCTGCTACAGGGACACAAACAAAAGGTAATACATTTCACCTTGACTCAACTCACAATAATTGTTTGCATGCAAAGACTGATAATACCTGGTTATGGCATAAAAGGTTTTGTCATGTTAATTTTGATAATCTGATCAAGATAAACAAGAAGCAAAGAGTAAGAGGTCTACCGAGTCTTGAAAAATCAGAGAATCCTATGTGTCGAGGATACCAAATGGGTAAGATGACAAGATCCAGCTTTACAGGTAAGTCCTACACTTCTAAGGGAATTTTAGATCTTGTGTACACTGATCTTTGTGGTCCTATGAAAGTTCAAAGTCATTATGGTGATAAGTATTTCATATTATTTGTGGATGACTATTCAAAGATGATGTCAGTAATGTTTTTAAAAGAAAAATTAGAAGCTTTTCAAATGTTTAAATGGTACAAGGCTAGAGTTGAAAATGAAACAGGAAGACAACTAAAATGTCTTAGATCAGATAGAGGAGGAGAGTTCACATCTAATGAGTTCAACCTATTCTACAATGATCATGGTATTAAAAGACAAGTCTCTGCACCGAGAACTCCACAGCAGAATGGAATAGTTGAAAGAAGAAATAGATATATTGTGGATTGTGCTAGAACACTGATGATTGAGAAGAAGGTTCCACAAACATTTTGGAGAGAAGCAATAAGCACAACTATTTACACCTTGAACCGAGTTCAATTGAAGAAAGGTACTTTGAAGATACCTTATGAAATCTGGTATGGCAAGAAACCTAATGTAAGTTATTTTAAGATCTTTGGAAGTAAATGCTATGCTCATAAAGATGATAGAAATGGCAAGTTTGATCAGAAAAGTGAAGAAGGAACATTTCTAGGATATTCTTCTAGAAGCAAAGCATTTAAATGTCTGATCAAATCATCTAACAAAATAGTAGAAAGTGCAAATGTGAAAATTGATGAATTTGCAGAAAGAACTGATGAAAGGAATTCCAAAGAATCGGAAGACTATGATGAATTTGTCTATGTGCAACCGAGAAGTCCTACTGAGATAATTGTTGAAGAAAATGAAGAAAATATCCAGTTACCAAGTGATGAAGAAGATCATACAGAGCCTACCAAGCCTATATTAGCCAAGTATGTCAGAAGACACCATGCACCAAATCAAATTATAGGAGATAAGGATGATCCAGTGATGACAAGGAACAAACTGAGATAGAACACATGTTTGATATCTAAATTTGAACTGAGAATAGTGAAAGAGGCATTTAACAGTGAAGATTGGATAAATGTTATGACTGAAGAGATTGATCGAATCAAAAAGAATGACACATGGACACTGGTCCCAAGACCGAAGGATAAAAATGTAATCAGTACAAAGTGGATCTTTAGAAACAAGCTAAATGAGAAAGGTGAGGTCATTCGGAACAAAGCAAGATTGGTTTGCGAAGGTTATGCCCAAGAAGAAGGAATTGATTATGGTGAGACTTTTGCACCTGTTGCTAGACTTGAAGGACTTAAAACATTGTTGGCATATGCTGCTTTCAAGAACTTCAAGGTATATCAAATGGATGTCAAATCTGCGTTTCTGAATGGAATATTAGAAGAAGAAGTTTTCATTGAACAACCTGAAGGATTTGTTGATGACAATAATAAAGATCAGGTATATAAATTGAACAAAGATTTATATGGTCTAAAACAAGCACCTATAGCATGGTATGAAAGATTGCACTCTTATTTGATTAAGATTGGTTTTATAAGGACAAGTGAGAATAGCAACATGTACATGAAGAATGATGAAAATGGAATACTAATCTCAACCATATTTGTTGATGATATTATATTTTGTGGAAATGACTCTTTATGCAAGAACTTTGGAAATGAAATGAGCAAAGAATTTGATATGTCATTAATCGGTGAGATAAAGTATTTTATAGGCTTACAGATACTGCAAATGAAAAATGAGATTTTCATTACTCAATCCAAATACATAAAGGAAATCTTGAAGAAATTTGGAATGGAGGATTCAAAGCCAGTAAGTACTCCCATGACTACCAACTGTAAACTATCAAAGAATGATGAATCTTCATCTGTTGATGAGATACTCTACCAATCCATGATTGGAAAACTACAATATGTTTTTCACAGCAGGCTAGATATAGCACATGCAGTAGGTATTGTTCCAAGATTCTCTACAGATCCTAAGGAAATACACATGACAGCAATCAAAAGAATTTTTGGATACTTGAAAGGCACTGAAGATTATGGCTTAGTATATCAAAAAGGAAATGATTTTGATCTAAAAGTTTATACTGATGTTGATTGGGCAGGCAACATTGATGACAAAAAAAGCACAAGTGGAGGAGCTTTCTTCTTAGGAGAAAGACTAGTGAGTTGGCTTAGCAAGAAACAAGGATGTGTTTCTCAGTCAACAGTCGAAGTTGAATATGTTGTAGTAGCACTGAATTGTACCAACATCACATGGATCAAACAACTGTTGGAAGGTATAAATGAGAAAGTTACCGAGCTAGTAACTATATTATGTGACAATACTAGTGCCATTAATATTTCAAAGAACCCTGTTATGCACTCTAAGACAAAGCACATCTCTATCAAATATCATTATCTTAGAGAAGAAGCTCAAGAGAAGAAAGTGGTGTTGGAATATGTCAACAAAAAGGAGCAAATAGCTGATATCTTCACCAAGCCACTACCAAAGGACACTTTTGAATATCTCAGAAGTAAGTTAGGGGTCCTACCCCTATCTTTTACTCACTGGTCAAGTTCAGTGAAAGCATCACTTCAATGACTCTATTGAATATCTTTTGGGGAGCTGATGCTGGAGTGATACACTTTAGAATGTTTTTTCTAAAAGTGTACTAGAAATAATACTGGGATAATACAGAAAATAATACAAGGAATAGGAATTGTAAACAAATGCTCTGACCGAGACTCAGTTGATACACAACAGCAGGAAATAACTTCTTACAAAAATAAATTATGTTTTAGTTCTATTCTTTTTGGCATTGTTGTCAAAGGGGGAGAAGACCAAGACGGAGAAGATCTAACTTGAAAAGACGGAGAGAAGACTACAGATTGAAATAAAGACAGAAAACAAAAGAGAAGTCTGATGTATGGGGGAGAGCATTTCAGCATTTCAGAATTACAACAATTCAAATTTTTTTTAAGGTCAAATCAATTGGTTTTGCCATCAATGCCAAAGGGGGAGATTGTTGGCAATATTACAAGGATATTGAGAAGGTTGTTGATTATTATGGACATAACTGATTAAAGATGTTTTACTATCTTGATATTATTATTTTGTCATTGATGTCAAGAAATTGATTTTCTAATTCAGTATGATGTTGCCATATCTTAAGAAATATGATATGAAGATTATAAAGAAGTTGGTAAAGACACAGGAAATAATATGATGAATAAGGGGATAATTTATTCAATGGGAAACTCTGCCGAGTTAGACAATGATGAGATATTGATGTTTTAGATTGTTTTAACATCATACATATGTTGTAAAATGTAAAGGTTAATACTATACAATGTTATCAAGCAAAGAACCTAGTTGGTAAACCCTAAGGAACCTAGTCGATAAACCCTAAGGTTGTCACAGTCGGTTAATGAAGATAGAACATCTACCAAGTGAAGTTTAGTATTCATCAAGTTGTAATCAAGCTATAATAGAATGCATTAAATGTTTACATGTGATATTTAATGAAAGATCCTGATGGGCTGGAGCAGATCAATGATTGGCAAGCCGTAAAAGAAGTTTGTTAAATGAATCTAAGGCAATGGAAAGTCAGCAAGAAGATCTACAGCTCAGATTGAACCGCATTACCCTAACACAAGTTCCAAGGTGGGGTAAAATGTTTTCAGATTGAAAGATACAATGAACTTGGACAAGATTGAAGATCTGATGGCTATGATTGATCATGGGAAATGTGATCAAGGAGATTAAGCGGTTAGAAGATTGTTTATAAATAAGGAACTATTGATAAACAATGTATGCGAGCAATTGTATGCACAGGGATGCTACATAGTGATTACCGAGCACAGAAGCTTGAAGACCTGTTAGAATAACAGAGTATTGATGCCCAGCAGATAGACAAGATTAGTTCTATATCTAGATTGTATTGAACAAATAGGAATCTGCTTTAGCATTTCAGATGTGAAGTTGTAGATAGATTGTATTACTGTTATTTTGTGAAAGTGACAAGAAATCTCTTAACTGAGTAGACTTAACAGTCTTATATGTAAATCCTCTAACAAGGTGACATTCTGATTAAGTGTTTGAAATCCTTTGACAAGGTCACTTATAACAAAGTGAAGATCCTAACAGATCTGATGGAAATCCCTTAACCGGGTCACATCTAGCAATGTGTTTGTAATCTTTAACAAGATTTGCTTTTAACCGAGCATACTCTAGAAGAGTATATTTCTTAGTGGGTCCGAAATCCCACAGTGGTTTTTCCATATTTGTGTTTCCACATTAAATCTAGTGTTATGAGGTTTATATTGTTCACATGCTTTTGAGTTTACATGGTTGATAGTTTTTAATTATATGACTAATATATGTTACCAAGGTTGAATCTGATGTTTTTATGGATGATTAAGTTTGTATGATTCACCCCCCCCCTCTCATCTTGTTGACTATTGGATATGTACTTATATTAAGTATCAGAACTATCAAATGTTGTGGTTTAACTCTAAGCAAAGATGAAATTGTTTCTAAAGTCCTGAGAGCCCTACCATCGGCTTACAAAATGAAGGTTACTGCTATTAATGAGTTGAGAACAATGACTAATACATCTATAAACAAAGATACTTTGGTTGGGAAACTGTCTACTTTTGAGCGTGAAGAATCTGGACCTTTTGGAGCTGTGAAGTATGAACTTGCTTTTCATGCATCTACATCTACAATCAACAAGAAAGACTGGAAAGCTTTATATGCAAAGGAATTAGAAGATATGAAGAAATAATATGATGAGTTTGAGCAACTTGAAGCACTAAAGGACTGGTAGGAAGTAAGTATGAAGGAAAAGTACCTTTTAAATGTTTTGCATGTAATAATATTGGTCATTTTGCATCTAAATGTCCTTAAAGAAATTCAAGATTTGAAAAAAGAGTTAAAAGATCATTTAAGCCTAACCTGGATATCAAAACAAGTATAAATACAAGAAAAATAGAGACAAATCATGCTATGTAGCGGATGAGGAAGGCATTACTTATTCAGATGATGAACTCACAGAAGACTCTACTAGTGGATCTGGCAATGGGAAGGAATGGGTGTTCTTGGCTATCAAGGAAGATTATTTGGCACTGGAAGAGAATGTACTTGAAGAGAAGGCACTTGCTACTAAAATTGAAGATAAGGATGAATGGGTAATTGACAACGGTTATTCACATCATATGACTGAAGATAAAGGGAAGTTTTTGTCTTTGCAAGAATTTGATGGTGGTCTAGTTAAATTTGGAGATGACAAGGCATGTATGATCAAAGGAAAAGGAACTATATCACTGGGTGGTAATAACAATACTGACAATGTTTATTATGTTGAAGGTTTGAGGCATATTCTTTTGAGTGTAGGACAATCAGTAGATAAGGGATTTCAATTATAGTTCAAGGATGGAAAATGCAAAATCATTAACAGATCTGGTTTGGAGATTGCAACTTGTACATAGACAAAAGGTAATATATTTCATTTGAACTCTGGTGAGAAGACATGTTTGATTACACAGATTGATGAGAGTTGGCTATGGTATAAAAGGTTGTGTCATGTGAATTTTGATTGCATTTTGAAGATCAGTTCAACTAAGGCAGTTAAGGATATACCTAAGATTATGAAGCCCTATAACCCGCTATGTAAAGAATGTCAAATGGGTAAATGGGTCAGAACCTCTTTTAGGAGTATACAAGATAAATCAAATGGTGTTCTTGATCTTATTCCTATTGATTTGTGTGGCCCTGCTAGAGTTAAAAGTTTTCAAGGTGATAGATATTTCATGCTAATCATTGATGATTATTCTAGAATGATGAGGGTTATTTTTCTAAAAGAAAAATCTGAAGCATTTAAAAAGTTCATAATCTTTAAGGCTAAAGTGGAAACTGAGACTGTTGGCATATGCACACTCCAATGAGACATTGTAGGTGATTGAAGGTTTTTTCATTGATGGCAACCTTACAATCCTATGACACCGGCAAGGCATTACACCGGCAAGGCATTACTCCAGCACTAGAAAGATGAGACTCTACACCGGCACCGACACAGAGAAAGGAAGCATACTAGCACAGAGGCCGACAGGATTTTTGTTATATTGTATTTTGTTTATTATTGTAAAATCTTTTGTAAGTCGACTTGGCATCATTATTAAATGAGTCTTATATAAGAGAGATCATTGTAGAACATTAAGTAATGAAGTAGAAGATCATGTTTAGGCGAAATAAGGTAGACCTATTATGCGAATTATAGGTTAAGGGTTTATGTAAGAAGTAGAGCAGCAACCTATACTAGATCTGGCATTATAGATGCTATTCTAAAGTAGTACAAGATACTCGATCTGTATAATCCATCATTGTAAGTTAGTGAGACTTCCCATTGAGCAGTGAGCTCTAGGCAGTTGGCCTTCTTGCATGTGCAGGCCCCTCTTGTAGCAGTAATATTCTCTTATTGGCCAGTAAGTGAATATTGTGGGTCACAAATCCCACTGAGGTTTTTCCCACACCAGGTTTCCTTGTTAAATCCTTATGTTATGGTGTGTTTTTCATGTGGATGCTTTTAATTCTGTTTATTACATTATTTCTTGCATACCGGTACACTGTTATAATATGTTCTGCATGTTTTAAGTTAAGAAACTCAATTCACCGGTTAGATACTGATTCACCCCCCCCCCCCTCTCAGTATCTGTGGGAATCCTAACAATTGGTATCAGAGCCTGGTCCTCTATTTTCAAAAGCCTAATAGCTTGAGGAAGATCTTAACACCGGTAGATATGGAAAATCTGATGAAGCAACTAGAAGCAGCTCTTTCAGACTATGATGTAGAGAAATTGAAAAATATCAAACTAGAAGATGATCTAAAGGCATCTTAGGATATCATTCAAGCACTTCAAGAAAATCTTACCATTTCAAGAAACAAGACAAGAGAACTTTGTGAAAAGATGCAAAATGAGAATGATGAAAAGGAATCACTTAATGATCAGATAAGCAAGCTGAAACTGGAGAACATAACAATGAAGAATGAGATGCAAGATATGACTATGAGATTTTGTAAAGAAATTGAAGATAGGAAAAAGAATAAAGAAGATTTGACTAGAAGACTAAGTGATGTTGCAAATGAAAACATAAGACTTAGCTATGAAAATGATTTATTGAAGATAGATTTGATGCACACTTAGAATGACTCAAATGAACTGATGAGGTAGAAAGAAGTCTTAGAAAGAGAACTAGATACTACAAATCAACATAAAGAAAAATTCAAGAAAAGCTCAGAGGAACTTGGTAACTTATTGAAGAATCAAAAAACTAAGGGTGAAACTTCTGGAATTGGCTTTGAAGTTGGTGAAAACTCTGGTATTGCAAATACTCAGGATAATAGCAAACCAGTAAGGCAACCTAATGCTTATAAATTCAATGGAAAATGCTTTAACTGTAATAAGTATTGTCATAGAGAAAATGAATGTAGATCTATAAATTATCAGAATATCAACACACCCACCGGTCAATGTTCAAAATGCAACAAAGTTGGTCACAACTCTGAAAATTGCAGAATGAATGTGAGATGTTATGTTTGTGGAAGATTTAAACACCTATCTAATCAATGTAGAACACAAACTGACATAGGTTATGGGAAAGCTATTCAAAAGAATAATGTGACTTGTTATGCATGTCACAAGATTGGACATATTGCAAAATTCTGTAGAAGCAAAGGATCACCGGCAGACAACAAAATTTCTAGCTTGAAAGGAAAAGAAAAAGTTGAAGAGGTAACACAAGAATTCTCAAAACAATGGATTAGAAAAGCTGATCTTAATGTTGGGAATACTCCTCCACCAGCAGAACCAATCAACACTCCACTAGCAGAATAGAGTATTACTCCACCGACAGGATAGAGTAGTGCTCCACCGGCAAGAAGTTCTTCATCAAATTGAAGAAAGTTTCTTTGAGGGTTTGGCAATCTAATGACACATGTGCTATTATTCCCTTGGTTAGAGATGAGAAGTTGGAAATTACTTCATTACCGGTAGACAATGTTAAGTGAATACTTAACCAGCTTGCCTTAAATGTGGTAGATGGAAAAATAAACATTATGAATTTATGATTTTGGCTAAGGGATTTCGAGCAAAAAGGCAAGAACACTTCAAGCAATCAATCCATCTAAAGGCAGAAAATGGTATTTATCATCATGGCATCCACCTTTGCACTTGAATATATAGCAAACCCTACTATAGTCGAGGTTATAAAATGCCCTAGGCCCGTATTTCAACTAGTTCCCAAGGTATGAAAGAAAGATGACACTGTAGGTTCTTTTTCTCAAATTCCAAAAGGAGTTGTTTATGCTGAAGACCCCAAAATTTACATTCATTGCAACTTAGAGGAATTAGGAGATGAAGAGATCAAAACAATGTATAAATCTATCATATGTGATAATTCTGGAAATGTGAAACCGGAACATAAAATTATTGAAACCCTAGGATTTATAGAAATCCTCTGCATTCTTGAATTTCCCAAGGATGTGATTAGGATAGTCTTAAGCAGGGTACATGGTGAATTTTTCTAGTTAGATGCAATTCACAATATTACCAAGGAAGTTGTGAAAGTTGTCATAGGGTTACCTTCCACCTGTAAAAGACTAGACAAAACCAAAAAGGTCTCCAATGACCTAGTAATAAACTTAACTAGTGCAACATCCGACAGAACATCCTTGAGGGTAAATGATGTAACAGATATAAAAGTGAGATTTGTTAGCATGATTTTAGGGTATAAAGATACTCATGCAAATACACTTAACTCAGTTTCAAGTTTATGCATTAAGAGTGCTTATGACATGATTACAGACAATGTGAAAATTGACATATGTGAATGGTTAAAAGATGAGTTAATTGACAACTTAGGCAAGATAAAGAAAGATAAGAAAGGAACTTTTATGTTTGGTAATCTGCTTGTATGCTTGATGCTACACATAACCAAACAGGTTCCTGGTATAGGCTATAAAGAACTTGGATTTGATATACCGGTAGGAAAACAATTAACAAAACTATTGAATAACATGGGTGAAGACAAGGAAAAGAACATTCATGATTATTTTGAAGCACTTAAGGCCAAAATGAAGAAGAGAATCAGGCTATCATAGAAGATTGTTGACAAGTACAAGGATGATATATGTTTTGTAATAAAAAAGGATGAGATCTGGATGGAAGCAGTCATCCCAAGGACAATTTGGGTAACAGAGATGGGTTATGAAACCAATGATCATATTATTGAGACTTATGCTAAAGCACTTCTGGAAGCTCCAAATGAACCAAAGGAAGAAGTTTTTGGTAGTGCTGAGACCATATAAAAACAAATTCAATCCAAGAAGAGAGTGAAAAAGGTTGAAGCAGTTGTGAGAAGAGGTTCTAGACAGGCAAAGGCTATTAAAAAAGATGTATTGAAACAAACCGGTATCACTGTGGATGAGTTAGTAGCCCCACAGCCTGAAACTCACCTATCACCGGTAGGCACTTCCTCAGAGAGTGACATGCCTTCAACTTTCAAGAGAGTTGTAAGGAAAATAGATCCTTCACCAGCAACCACACCCTCACCTAGGAGAACTAGATAGAAACAACAAGCAGTGAGATCTCTGGTTAACAAGACTACACCAAAGAAGAAACTGACACCCAAGAAGAAGAAGAGAACAAAACAAAATATGGCCCCTCTTGACATATTGCTAAATGAAATTATAGAGGAAGGGAAACTCAAAAACATAGGAAATGTCTATGACACTCTGACAGCAGATGAAAAAGAACAAGTGGAAAATAGTGTTATTTTGCACATGGACATATATAAGAGATTTTTTATGGAAGTGACAGATGAAGTACCAGATGAACTGTTCAAAAGACTGGAAGCAAGAAGACAAGCTGTTATAGAGCTTGATAAGAAAATCAAAATTGAAAAGTTACTAGTTGTTTACCTAGTAAACTCACCTAAGGAGATAGATGACTTAATTGCAGAAGCCAACCGGTCAGTATTCTCTACTACACACCAGCATATTGCTTTAATGGTTGGAAGAGTTAATGAGGTAACTGAAGAAACAGAAAATGCATGGGACATATTTCTTGTTGAGAAAGAAAAATAGGAAGAATACAGGAACCCCAAACTAATAAAGGTATACCAAAAGGAGAGAGACAAGGGTAAAGGAAAGGTTGGTGGACCTCCGAGCATCAAAGTTAAATATAACTTATCCCCACAGCCTCAAATTACATCACCGGTAAAAACTACTGAAGATCAACCAGTAGATGAGAGTATGAACATAGAGGATATAAATCCTAATCCTAAAGTCTTATACACAGTAGATGTTGATACACAAAAGATCAACATTGTGGTAGGTAAAGATACAACTGGTATGACAGACATGGCTAGTGAGCCACCGGTAACTAAGCAAACTGATCAAACACAAGAGAAACGAGCAGATGATAACATAGGAGAATAGATAGAGAAACAAGAAGAGCAAAAGGCTCTGGAACAAGAATAGGTACAGGAACAGATTCATGAGGAAATAGTATAACCGGCAACAGGAGAATATCAAAAACCATTGCTTAAGGAAATGCAAACACAAACAGACCTACCAGAGGTCATAACAAGCTTGGTTACTTCCTCCACCAGCAGAATTTAGAATATTGGTTCCTCCTCCACAGGCCACAAATCAACAAATGTAACTGAAGTACTTTTGGACTCCATCAAAAGGATAACAGATTGTAGTTCACAGGCTTATAAAGCTATAGATGACACAATCCCAATTTTGAAGGTAATAGCTCCTAACTTTAACATTAACAATAAGGATTCTTTAGGACAACTTGATACTTTGTGTAAATACATCATTGAGAACATAGTGACTATTGAGAAAATAAAAGAAGAGACATTGAAGGACAACGTAGAAATTGAAAAGCAAAAATTCTTTGAAAAATAGATAAAGAAGTGTACTAGAGAATTTGACACACTTCTATCGGAACTATGTAACTTATTGAAGGAATTTAAAACTCTGTACAAAGATACTTGCAAGACAAACTTTTTGATAGTAGACATAGATAAGAAGGTGAGCAAGGTACAGGATGAAATCAATAAACTTGTAGACAATTTTGTTAACTCACCTAATACATTATCAGTTTTTGAGCAAAGGGTAACAAGTTTTGAGGAAGAATTACTCAAGTTAGAAAAAGAAAAGGAGAGAATAGTAAATAAGGCAAAGCATTTGAGACTAAAATTGAGTCCAAGATTGGATTATCTAGCATCATTATGGAAGGAAATATCTGAGGCACTAGTACAAGGACATAAAACACCGGCAGAGCATATGCAACACCACACCAGTACAGTTAAAAGAATAGAGACAACAATAAGAGATAGCAAGAAGTTTATGGAGAGTATAAACTTGATTTTGGCAGATCTATTTCAAATTGTAACTACCCAGTTACAAGGTTGAGGCTACAACTCTATTGACACCTTGACAACCTTTGTCATTGATGCCAAAGGGGGAGTAGTAGTATGAGAAAATAACCAGCAAAAGACTTATCTGCTCAGGGGGAGTTCTTATATTTTTGTTAACATATTTTTGGATTACAGTTTTGGATACACTTTTGAATTTTCTCATGAGTGTTGCCATCAATGCCAAAGGGGGAGATTGTTGGCATATGCACACTCCAATGAGACATTGTAGGCGATTGAAGGTTTTTTCATTGATGGCAACCTTACAATCCTATGACACCAGCAAGGCATTACACCGACAAGGCATTACTCTGGCACTAGAAAGATCAGACTCTAAACTGGCACTCAAACCACCGGCACCGACATAGAGAAAGGAAGCAAACTGGAACAGAGGCCGACATGATTTTTGTTATATTGTATTTTGTTTATTATTGTAAAATATTTTGTAAGCCGACTTGGCATCATTGTAAAATGACTCTTATATAAGAGAGATCATTGGAGAACATTAAGTAATGAAGTAGAAGATCATGTTTAGGTGAAATAAGGCAGACCTATTATGCAAATTATAGGTTAAGGGTTTATGTAAGAAGTAGAGCAGCAACCGGTACTGGATCTAGCATTATAGATGCTATTTTGAAGCAGTACAAGATACTGGATTTATATAATCCATCATTGTAAGTCAGTGAGACTTCCCATTGAGCAGTGAGCTCTAGGCAGTTGGCCTTCCTGCATGTGCAGGCCCCTCTTGTAGCAGTAATATTCTCTTATTGGCCAGTAAGTGAATATTGTGGGTCACAAATCCCATCGAGGTTTTTCCCACACTAGGTTTCCTTGTTAAATCCTTGTGTTATGGTGTGCTTTTCATGTGGATGATTTTAATTATGTTTATTACATTATTTCTTGCATACCAGTACACTGTTATAATATATTTTGCATGTTTTATGTTAAGAAATTCAATTCACCAGTTAGATATTGATTCACCCCCCCCCCCCCCCTCTCTCAGTATCTATGGGAATCCTAATAGAGACAAGATTGAAGATTAAAAGTTTGAGATCATATCATGGTGGAGAATTCATTTCTGGTGAGTTTAATAACTTTTGTGATAAGCATGGTATAAGAAGACAATTTTTTTCCTCCCCGGACACCTCAACATAATGGAATTGTGGAAAGGAAGAATAGAACTATCTTGGATGTTGCTAGAACAATGATGATGGAAGCTATTCTACCCCATATCTATTGGAGAGAAGCATTGAATACAGTGGTTTATACATTCAACAGAGTACATATCAAAGGAGAAACTGGTAAGACACCTTATGAATTATGGTTTGGCAATACACCTATAGTTAAATATTTCAGAATTTTTGGTAGTAAATGTTATATCGGGATAGATGATATTATTGGAAAATTTGATCCTAGATGTGATGAAGGCATATTTCTTGGTTACTCCAATGAAATAAAAGCATATAGATGTTATAATAAGATATTGCAGAGAATTGTGGAGAGTTCTAATGTCAAAGTAGATGAGCTAAATAAAATTCAAATTAGAATTTTTTAGAAGGAACTGGCAGTGGAAATGATTATATCAGAACTGGTAGCACCTTTACCGGAACAAAGAGTTGAACCAGTTACTCCGGTAGTATCAGATAATTCTATAGGAAATAAAGAACAGGGAAGAGGAACAAAAAGTTAGAAGACTCTTAGGTATGTGAGATTGAATCATTATGAAGATCAGATCATTGGAGATAAGAGAAATGGAGTGATGACAAGAAGAAGATTGGCAATTAATGAGGTATGTTTAATTTCACAAGTTGACCTGATATCAGTAATTGAGGCATGTAAAGATGAATATTGGTTGAAAGCTATGGAAGAAGAATTAGATCAGATTGAGAAAAATAACACATTGATCTTGGTTCCCCGGCCTAAAAATTAAAATGTTATTGGAACTAAATGGGTTTTTAGGAATAAATTGAATGAGGATGGTCAAGTTATAAGGAATAAGGATAGATTGGTTTGTAAAGGATATTCTTTGAAGGAAGGAATTGATTATGGGGAGACTTTTGCACTTGTAGCTAGGATTGAAGCTGTAAGATTATTTTTTGCCTGTGCTGCTTATAAAAACTACAAGGTTTATCAGATGGATGTTAAATGTGTATTTTTGAATAGGGATCTTGATGAGGAAGTTTATATTGAGAAACCTAATGGTTTTTCACTATCAGATGATACAGATATGGTTTGCAGGTTAAGGAAAGCTTTATATGGATTGAAACAAGCACCTAGAGCTTGGTATGCAAGGTTGGATAAATATCTTTTGAAGCTTGGTTTTACTAAGGGCAGTGCTGACAGTAATTTATATTATAAGATCACTGATGATGATATTTTTTTTAAAGGTGAAGATAAGTTATGCATAGAATATTCTAAGAATATGGAGAAAGAATTTGAGATGTCTATGATTGGTGAGATGAAATTTTTCGTAGGCTTGCATATTACTCAAACTGACAAAGGTATTTTCATCTGTCAAACTAAATATGCTAAGGAGTTGTTGAAGAAATTTGGTATGGGAGATTCTAAACCGATAAGTACTCCTATGGTTACAAGTGAGAAATTGACAAGAAAAGATGTTTCTACACTGGTAAATCCTACAAGATATAAATCTATGATTGGAGGTTTTCTTTATTTGACTCAGACTAGGCCTAACATTATGCATGTTGTTTGTATTGTTTCAAGATTTTAGAGTGATCCTAGAGAAATTCATGAGATGGCGGTGAAAAGGATTTTTAGATACTTTCAAGGTACATCAGAATATGGCTTGTGGTACCCTAAGAATGATAACTTTACTTTATGTGCATATACAAATGTTGATTGGGCTGGTGATGTTGATGACTAGAAAAGTACTTCTGGTGGAGCTTTCTTTATTGGAAAGAAGTTGGTTTCATGGTTTAGCAAGAAATAGTCATGCACTTCTTTATCTACTGTTGAAGCTAAGTATGTTGCTGCTACTACTAACTATACACAAGTTTTATGGATGAAGCAAAATTTGAAGGATATAAAGGTGGATTATGATGCACTGGTAGTTATTCACTATGATAACTTTGCTACTATTGATATATCAAAGATTCTAGTATTTTACTCTAAAAAAAGCACATATTTATCAAGTATAACTTTTTGAAGAAGAAGGTGGAAGCAAATGAAGTTAGACTAGTTTATGTGAACACTAAAGAGCAAATTGTATATATTTTCACTAAGCCTTTATCTAAGGAATCATTTGAGTACCTGAGAGATAGATTGGGAGTTTCTGCCCCTCTGATAGAGACTTGATTGATGTGGTTTGGAATCAATTTGGCATGCATTATCAGAGATACTATTCATTTCGGCACTGATGTAGGATGCTACTGCTCAGGGGGAGTAGTCGGCTTTGTGATTCAGAGGTTTATGTTTTTGCTTTGACGTTTCTGTCAGATTTTTGGCATTGATGTCAAAGGGAGAGTGATATTGGTGTAAAAAAGAAAAAGAAAGTGAAAAAGAAAAAGAAAGAGAAAGAGAAAGAGAAATTTAGATATTTACAGAGATATCATTTATAGGTGGAGTTTTGGTCTTTATTTCAGGGCTATATGCGGGAGATTGTTGGTTGTCTTCCATTGGGGGACACTTGTTTGGCATTTCTTGGTACTTAGATGTTTTTCACATCTAGTGTTGCCATAAATACCAAAGGGGGATATTGATGGCCACTTGGTGGAATTGATTATGTGTTGCATTGATGTTTTGTCATTGATACCAACACTAGCTGTTTGGATGCTTTACCGGCACCCTTCTAGTCCCAATAGGTTAAGTGGTTTCTCATCAACTTGGATCTTGCATGATCTAGTAGGCTCTGGTAGAGTCTAGTGATGGAATTGGCTTGTTCATGACACTCATACTCATATTTGGTCAGTTGGTTTTGGTCTGGTGTTCGGATGCTATCCTGCTTACTTAGAAAGCTTAGTTTCTGGTTCTAGCGAGGGTTTCACCGGCAAAGATTTTGGTAGAGATCTTTGATGAATTGAATAAGTGGTGTTGGTGCAGCTTCTTATGGATTTTCAAGATGTTGTTGATGATCATGTTTGAGACTTGGTGAATGGAGATCATTATTGTGGCATGTGGACCTATACTGGGTCCCAGTTGATCTAGGTTATGGACCGGCTTTAATGTAACATGTCAATAGGACCTATTGATGTATTTTCGGGATGTCTTATGTGTTGGATATTATTTGTTTGGCCTAAAGACAACATGGTTTTTAATTATGTAACTGGTTTATTGTCTGGTGGTCGACCTGATTGTTTATGGTTGAGGGTTTTGTATAAATAGATGTAAGATCTCATTGTAGATCATCATGGTTATTGTTAGAGGTCATGGTCAAGGAATGTAATGTGTGAATAATTTAATATCATTCAGGTAGAGGAGTTGGTCAATCATTGGAGATTGAATCAGGTTTATGTAAGAGGATTTTGTCCTTCGGTATTGAGCTTAACTGGAATTGTACTCAGGCATAGGAAAAGTTATCTTTTGCAATTCAACACTTCTCTGGATTGTAGTTTGGATTTCTATGTAGTCAGTGAGGCTCCTTTTGTGATGAGCAGTGCACTCTAGGTTGTTGGCCTTCCTGCAAGTGCAAGCCCCTCAATTGTAATTCCCATACTTATAGCAGAAGTATTATCTGACTGTGGGTAAGCTTCATATAATGGTTTTTCCCTTTACTGGGTTTTCCACGTACAAATCTTGGTGTTATGTGGATGGCTTTTATTTTGTGATTATTGTTTATGCTTAATTGGTTTATCTGCTATTCCAGTATTAATGTTTTGGGTTTCAATATTAAAGTTTAAATTGCTAATGGTTCTAGTAATCTGTGACAACTAATTCACCACCCCCCCCCTCTCAGTTGTACTCCGGTTATTTGAACTGTCTTACAGGGTGCTCGCACATGTGTCAGGATTCTCTTCCCAATATAATCACCCTACACTTTCCTCTTTCATACATTTGTCACCTGCCTCTCCATACACCTCTTCCACTTTGCTATTTTTGTGTCCACTTGTCATTCTCTTGTTCTTCCCAAGATATGCTCACACATGTGTGAGCACACCTTTCCATCTTCCCCATGCCAAGTGTTCTTCCCAATATCCCAACTTGTGTGACACTTTTCACAAGGCTAAAACTTAAATCTAACTTGTCTCCTCTCATTCAATAGTAGCCCCCCATCAAATTTTTATCTCAACTATTCATTTTCATCTCAAAAATCAATAAATTGGAGTCATTTGCTTCATATCCATAACACAATCTTGAGTTAAACTTATGTTGCCATTTTCATTCCAAAATTCTTCTTTTTTTGTGCAATTCGGAAAGTAATCCACATCCTAAAGTATCAAAGAGAAAATCAAGTGGAGAAGGGTGCCTCCATTTCTATCTCTATCCATGTAGTGGTAAAGGCATAAGTCTTATTTTTGTATTTGATTTGAATGTTTAACTGTTGTTTAGATAGCATTTACTCGCTTTCATTTTGGCACACCCAATGGGACCCGTGTCCCTTGAAACTAATGTTTAAATTTGAGTTTTTGTGAAGTTCACATGTTACAACCTATAGTTAAACATCTCTAATCATGATTCAACATCTACACTTCTAAAATAATGTCTCCACTCCTCTAACTTCCATAATCTATTTTGCAAGCTGAGTGCAGTGATTTAGGACCTTATTGTGGATTTCTAGTTAATGTTTGATGTTTACTACTGATTAGTAATAAACTAACTCCTGGAAAATAACAATAACATTTAGTGTAAAGAATTGTTTGAAAGTTTTTCAACTAATTGTGTTCTGCATAACTATCTTTAGGTGCCTCTACTTGCAAAATAGTGTTTACATTATTTGACATCTTTGTAGACCACCATCTCCATGGGTATAATTTATTTACCTGGACTTGTTAACAAATTTAATTTTCTATTATTTTCAATTTTTTGTTTAAAAACCATAAAATCCAAAAAAATAATAGATTAAATTTTTATTTTGTAGCTTAATTGTTTTCTTATTTTTGACAGCGTCTTAGCAGTTTAGCCTTCTCGATGTTTGACATCTATGCCTACACTTCGACATCTCCACCTATAATTAGGTTCTGATTTTGTGTTAATGCTAACAATTTTTTTGGAGATTATCATATTTGTCCAAGGCAAAATTTTGTCAAACTTCTAACTAATGATTTTGTAGGTTTTGTTATTTCCATCACATTTAGTTACATCTAATTTAAGTAGGGGGGATAATCTAATCATTGTTATTTGCATTTTTAGCATAGTTGAACATAGATTAATTTAGGAAGGTTAAGGAACTATTATTTTCTCTTTCTTTTCATCATAGAGTGCATACCTATTTACATTGGGTAGACTAGTTGCACATAGTTTAATCTATGGGAAAATTTGTCATTGTTTGTTATGCTTCCCAAGGTAGTGGGTATATGCTCTCCCCTTATGCAAACTTGGGTGACTAGAAACCAGACTTAACTTGTTTTTGTGTTTAGTCTAGGAACCTAAATATAATATGACTCATCTTCTTTCCATATTCTTGTGGGGTTCAAGTGAAGAAACTCACATTATTTTATTTGTAGAGGCCACGCCTTATGGAGAGCACTTTCCTCCATAAGGAAATGACCCAAAGCAGTATTCCCTTTGGGCTGCTATATAAATTTATTAAGACTAAAGTAAAGATCTAACCGGTATTATCTTTTGTCATATGATGCCAATATAAAAGGTGAAGTACCCACATTTATGTGAGGTATATAAGTCTCCAAGTAGGGTTTTTTAAAGTCTTAAGTGACTTGTTGGATGCTCACAAGGCATTGGTCCCCCAAATTGTGACTAAAAAGCTTGTGCATAGAAGTCACCCTTATTTTTTACCAAACATAGCGACAAATTTTAGTGCAAGGGCATAGCTGGTATTTTCCCCAAGATACTCACCATATGGCTCCCTTGAGATGAGACAAAAATCCCCAACTTAGCATAAGCTACATGTAGCTTTCTAGGGAGAGGTTCATTGCATCATGCTTCTAGTCTTGGAGGACCCTACCTATCTTCTCTTACAAAGACAAAAGTGTACACACCCATTCTAGGTGTCCTTACATTTGCATCGATGGAGATTCCAAGTTGTCATTTTATGTCATCACATGAGCTTTGACTTTGGGATGTGATAAAGTGCTTGAAGTGTTTTAATTTATCTTAAGACCAATGGAAATTGGGTTTGAGAAGCCTTCCCCAATCCTACTTTGATCACTTGAAACTTGGTCAATATGCATTTGTGTTTGATATTTCTTGCTAAGAGATTGACAAATTTAAAATTTCCCTTTGGAATCTACACTTGTGAAACCTTGTTTCCACCTTCTAGTGTCTAGATTCTTAAAACACAGCCAATGAAGCTAGTCATGATAGGCACCTCTATTGGACATTGCTACTGCTAGGATATGTTGTTGTCATCGATGTCAGCATATTCCTATGATTTATTTATCTGGTGGTTATAGATTGGTTTATTGGGATCATGGCTCGGTATATGGAGTATTTCTATTATCATAATATATTTGTGTATTGGTGTCAATGATGAAGGAGCTTAATTGGTCATATCATATGTTCTGGTTTATAGTTTGCTTCTTCTAAGCAATGCTTTGTAGAGTTCAGTATTTCCTTTAGTCTATTCCGATGTGATTAGATCTTGAGTTGATATTTTGGGAGATTATTTGGGATGTTCATGTGTGTCTTCATTTTAGATGGCATGTGATCTAGTTCTCTACAAGTTATCTTTCCTTGTGACAGTTGTTGTTGTTTGAGTGTTATTGAGTTTCATATGATTGATCGATGAAGATTTGATAAGTGGTGTCGGTGCAGTTGTTATAGATGATACTAACATGCTTGTTGGTGTTTCCTAATTGTGTCCTATTTGTTTTGATGATCTACATTGATCAATGTGCATGGTTTTGGTGTTTTGTTTATCTGGTGGTGTTCTTCATGATATGAGACCTATTTGGTTAACGTATTGTGATTGATCTTGGAGTTGATTCTAGTGGTGTTGTGTGTTTGAGAATTTGGTTTAGGTCCATGTTATGTCATGTATATTATTATATTGGTCTGGTAGTTGATATTTATATCGTGTGATGTAATTTTGTAATTGAGAGTTGAGGGTTTGGCCGACCTTGTAGTCAAGGTTGATGAATTGTATAAATAGGTGAAAAGTCATGTAAATTTGGAGTTGTAATGTGTCTGCATTATTAGAGAATGGTAAAGGTGTGAACAAGAGAATACATCCTATGTTATTGTGATTGAGTAGAGATTGGAGGTTGTAGAGAAAACATATGTGCTTAATCGGAACTATCATCGGGCATTTGCAGATGCTATTATTTTATTTCATTTGATCCTGAATTGTTGTCTGAATATTTTGTACATCAATGAGACTTCCTTGAAAGGAACTGAGCCTTCCCTGAGGGTTGTAGCCTTCCAAATTATTATATTTTGAGCAATGAGATCTAGGCAGTGAGCCTAAATGCATGTGCATTCTGTTGGTATTTTGGTATGGTTTTGTCATTGATGTCAACACCTACTGAATACACCTACTTTGGAGATCCGGCAACATTCACCGGCAAATAGTAAACTGTGCAACAGTTACTAGTATATGGTTCACCGACAGGATATATTGTTCACCGATACCTAGAATGATATGGAAGACACTTGGTAATGTCGAAGACATCATGTGGACACTTTATTTTGAAGAAATAATCATTGGTATATTCATATTTTCATATTTGCTTTTACTGGCAAATAGGTCCAGGTTATCTAGCATTACACCGATAGGTTTATCTTTTCCAGATCAGCATGGCATGCTATGGAGATGATTTATTATTATTGTAAATGCATTAAACCGACATGTTCAATTGGTTATTGCATCGGATATTATATTATTTGTAAAATGTTTTTATTGTAATATCTTCTAGAGCCGACCTACTAAAACTGGTCTTAGAGTATTGTATAAATGTAAGATCTTATTTATAAGATCAAGTGTGGAATGCAAAAAAGAATTGTGTGAAGGTATATACGAGATCCAACAAAGGTATACATGAAGACATCATTTGAAGGTGAAGTTAGGTTTTTGTAGAAGCATATCAGCATTACACCGGTACTGAATCTAGCATATGAAGATGCTATTTTGTGTAGTACATTCTTATTGGATTTAACCATCCAACTGTAGTCAGTGTGACTCTCATTTGTGATTGAGCAGTGAGCTCTAGGCTATTGGCCTTTCTGCATGTGCAGACCCCTTTTTGTACACTTACTATCTGTAGTAGTATCATCTGATTGTGGGTAAGGTTTCCCACCATGGTTTTTCCCCTTATACGGTTTCCATGTACAAATATTGGTGTCATGTGTTGTGGATGACTTTGTGTTTATATTTCATGTATTAATCCTTACCAGTATAGCAATTTACTGTTAACATTATCTACCGGCATACTTAATTGGTTTACCGGGATTAAGCATTAAGTTGGTTAATAAGTTTTTGGTTTGAATTTATTAGACAACTGATTCACCCCCCCCTCTCAGCTGTCTCTGGGACCTAACACATTCCCCATTGCAATTATTTTTATATACTACTACAAAGTATCATCTTATTGTGGGTAGGTAAGGGTTCAATATCTCTTGATGGTAAACATAACACTGACAAAGTCTACTATATTGAAGGATTAAAGCATAATCTTCTAAGTGTTGGTCAATTAGTTGAGAAAGGTTTTCAATTACAATTAAAAAATGGAAAATGCAAAATCATGAATAGAACTGGTTTGGAAATTGCAACCGATAATCAGACTAGAGGTAATATCTTTCATTTCAATAACAGTGAAAAGGCACGCTTAATTGCACATATAGATGAAAGTTGGTTATGGCACAAGAGACTATGTCATGTAAATTTTGATTGCATGGTAAAAATCAATACTTCTAAGGCAGTTAGAGATCTACCTAAAATTGTGAAACCTCATAATACAATTTGTAAGGAATGTCAATTTGGAAAACAAGTTAGAGCTAGTTTCAAAAGTATTCCAGAAAAATCCAATAATGCTCTTGATTTAATTCACACTGATTTATGTGGTCCAACTAGAACTAAAAGCTTACAAGGTGATAGATATTTCATGCTAATTATTGATGATTATCCTAGAATGTGTTGGGTTACTTTTCTTAGAGAAAAATTAGAAGCACTTGGGAAGTTCAAACTATTCAAAGCAATGGTTGAAAATGAAACCGGTAAGAAAATCAAATGTTTAAGATCAGATCAAGGAGGAGAATTCACATCTAAGGGCTTTAATACACTTTGTGAAGTGAATGGAATCAAAAGACAATTATCAACACCTCGGACACCACAGTAGAATGGAGTTGTTGAAAGGAAAAACAGAACTATCTTGGATGCAGCAAGAAGTATGTTATCAGAAGAAAACCTACCACATGTTTACTGGAGAGAGGCAGTAAGCACTGCTATCTATACATTCAACAAAGTTCACATCAAAGGTGAAACCGGTAAGACCCCTCATGAACTATGGTTTGGTAATATTCCTACTCTTAAGTATTTCAAAATTTTTGGAAGTAAATGTTATATTAGAAGAGATGAGTATATTGGCAAATTTGATCCTAGAAGTGATGAAGGAATATTTCTTGGTTATTCATCTAAGAGCAAGGCATATAGATGTTTTAATAAAAGATTGCAGAAAATTGTTGAGAGTACAAATGTAAAGATTGATGAACAATTCAGAGGAACTTCAAGGTATATAGACTCTGAACCGACAACAGAAGTTGTGACAAATGAACCTACATAGAATCCACTGGTACAGAATGAAGATCCAGTTACCCAGGTATCATCAAAGGATTCCACAGTATTTGAAGAACAACAACAAACCAAGACACCCCAGTATGTAAGACTGAATCATTCTAAAGATCAGATAATTGGAAACAAATTTAAAGGAGTTATGACAAGAGGAAGATTGGCAAATGAAGAGGTATGTCTTATTTCTCAAATTGAACCATCATCTATCAATGAAGCATGTGAAGATAAATTTTGGATTAAAGCTATGGAAGAAGAATTAGGACAAATTGAGAAGAATAATACTTGGACATTAGTTCCCTGGCCTAAAGATAAAAATGTAATTAGAACCAAATGGGTATTTAGAAACAAACTTAATGAAGATGGAAAGGTTGTTAGAAATAAAGCAAGACTAGTGTGTAAGGGATATTCTCATAAAGAAGGAGTTGATTACAATGAAACCTTTGCACTGGTAGCCAAAATTGAGGCAGTTAGATTATTCTTGGCTTTTGCAACTCACAAGGATTACAAAGTTTATCAAATGGATATTAAATATGCATTTTTGAATGCAGATCTTGAAGAGGAAGTTTATATTGAACAACCTAATGGATTTTCTTTGATAGATGACAATGATATGGTTTGTAGGTTAAGAAAAGCTCTGTATGGGTTGAAACAAGGCCCAAGAGCTTGGTATGCAAGATTGGATAAGTATCTTTTAAAGATTGGTTTTACTAAAGAAAATGCAGATAGCAATTTATATTACAAACTAACTAATGATGACATCTTGATTATTGAAGTATTTGTTGATGATATAATCTTTGGAGGAGAAGATGGATTATGTAAAGAATTTTCTCTTGAAATGCAACAATAATTTGAAATGTCTATGATTGGAGAAATAAAATTCTTTTTAGGATTGCAGATTTCACAGACTGATAAAGGTATATTTTTTAGTCAATCTAAGTACTTGAAAGAACTACTAAAGAAATTTGGGATGGAGAACTCTAAACCGGTAAGCACACCTATGACTACAAATGACAAATTATCTCAAAGGGAAGAATCTACACCTGTTAATCCAACTAGATACAAATCTATGATAGGAGGTTTACTGTATTTGACACAAACCAGGCTTGATATTATGAATGCAGTATGTATTATTTCTAGATTTCAGAGTAATCCTAGGGAAAATCATGAATCAGTAGTGAAAAGGATTTTCCGGTACTTACAAGGCACAACAAATCTTGGATTATGGTATCCTAAAGATGAAAATTTTGATCTATGTGCATACACAGATGCAAATTGGGCAGGAGATGTGGATGATAGAAAAAGCACCACTGGAGGAGCATTCTTTCTTAGAGAGAGATTAGTTTCTTGGTTGAGTAAGAAATAGAGTTGTACATCTTTATCAATAGCAAAATCAAAATATGTTGCAGCAGCAACAAACTGTACACGGGTACTTTGGCTTAAGCAAATGTTGAAAGACATAAAGGTAAAATGCAAGGAACCTATTACTATATACTGTGATAACACTGCAGCAATTTATATGTCTAAAAATCTGGTATTACATTCTAAAACAAAACATGTTTCTATCAAACTGAATTTTCTAAGGGAAAAGTTGAAGAAAAAGAGATAAAACTGGTTTATGTGAATACCAAAGAACAACTTGCAGATATTTTTACAAAACCTTTGCCTAAGGAGACTTTTGAGTATCTCAGAGATCAACTTGGAGTCATACCACCACTAGTATAGACTTAGATAGTTGATGATTGTCATCAACCGGCAGAATTAAATGGACAAATCTTTTATTCTGGTATTTGATGAGGAAGCTACTTCTCAGGGGGAGTAGTTGGTATATTAAATTGGTTGGTATTTTGTTTGAACTTGACTTTTGTGACTTTGGCATTTGATGTCAAAGGGGGAGAGATATCTATGGAAAAAACACATTATCTTTTTGGTGAAAGATTTCAGGGGAGAGATTTTGAAAAACACATTTAAGGAGAAATTGGTATTGTTACTCCCAGAGGGAGAAATGGAGATTGTTGGTTTTTGTATTTGGCATTTCTGTTTTGGCACTTTGATGGCTTTTCCATCTTGTGTTGCCATCAATACCAAAGAGGGAGATTTTTGGTATTTTGGTATGGTTTTGTCATTGATGTCAACACCTACTGAATACACCTACTTTGGAGATCCAGCAACATTCACCGGCAAATAGTAAACTGTGCAACAGTTACTGATATATGGTTCATGGGCAAGATATATTGTTCACCGGTACCTGGAATGATATGGAAGACACTTGGTAATGTTGAAGACATCATGTGGACACTTTATTTTGAAGAAATAATCACTTGTATATTCATATTTGCATATTTTCTTTTACCGGCAAATAGGTCCAGGTTATCTAGGGTTACACTGGCAGGTTTATCTTTTCCAGATCAGCATGGCACGCTATGGAGATGATTTATTATTATTGTAAATGCATTAAGCCAACATGTTCAATTGGCTATTGCATTGGATATTATATTATTTGTAAAATGTTTTTATTGTAATATCTTGTAGAGCCGACCTACTAAATTGGTCTGAGGGTATGGTATAAATGTAAGATCTTATTTATAAGATCAAGTGTGGAATGCGAAAAATAATTGTGTGAAGGTATATGCGAGATCAAGTAGAGGTATACACGAAGACATCATTTGAAGGTGAAGTTAGGTTTCTATAGAAGCATATCAGCATTACACTAGTACTGAATCCAACATATGAAGATGCTATTTTGTGCAGTACATTCTTATTGGATTTAACCATCCAACAGTAGTCAATGTGACTCCCATTTGTGATTGAGCAGTGAGCTCTAGGTTGTTGGCCTTTCTGCATGTGCAGACCCCTTTCTGTACACTTACTATCTGCAGTAGTATCATCTGATTGTGGGTAAGGTTTCCCACCATGGTTTTTCCCCTTATAGGGTTTCCATGTACAAATATTGGTGTCATGTGTTGTGGACGACTTTGTGTTTATATTTCATGTATTAATCCTTATCGGTATAGCAATTTACTGTTAACATTGTCTACCGGCATACTTAATTGGTTTATCGGTATTAAGCATTAAGTTGGTTAATAAGTTTTTGGTTTGAATTTATTAGACAACTGATTCACCCCCCCCTCTCAGTTGTCTCCGGGACCTAACACATTCCCCATTGCAATTATTTTTACATACTACTACAAAGTATCATCTTATTGTGGGTAGGTTCCCACCATGGTTTTTCCCTTAACCGGGTTTTTCACATCAAAATCTTGGTGTTGTGTGGTGTGCTATCAATTTTCTCATCTTTGTTGTTACTGTAGTTAATCAGATTTGCATTTGAGGATAAGTTTTCTAATCTAGTGAAAACTGATTCACCCCTCCCCCTCTTAGTTTTCCTTCATTGTTGTTGCCAACAATTGGTATTAGAGTTAGATCCTCCGGAAGAAGCTTGACCACTTGAGGAGATCTGGGATGGAAACTAGAGTTGTTTTCTTTAAGAAGGAGAGTCTGAGATTTGATGGAAGCAACTATGCTATATGGAAGAACTAGATGGAGGTTCACTTGAAATGTCTCGGAGAGGATTACTAGAAAATTACAAAGGATGCCTACTCTATTCCTCAAAATGGACCGGTTATTGTTGTTGAGATTAAGGATGCTAAAAATAACATTAGACCTAAGGAAGCATTGCTAAGTGCCCTGACTGATTCTGAGATGAATGATGTGATGGGACTTCAGACTACAAATGAGATCTAGGAGAAGCTTGAGACCTTGTATGAAGGGCATAATCAAGTCAAAGTTTCTAAGTTGTAGAGTTTGAAAGGGAAGTATGATTTGCTGAAGATGGGAGAAGATGAGAACATATCAACCTTCATTACTAAGGTGAATAACCTTATCCTAGGCATCAAATGTGCTGGTGGAGCCCTTGAAGAAGATGAAATTATTGCTAAGGTGTTGAGATCATTCCCTCCTACTTACAAACATAAGGTAGTTGATATTAATGATATTTGGAGTGTGACTGTTGTGAAAAGAGATATGTTGGCTGGAAAAATTATTGCAGTTGAACTAAGCGAATTTGGTGAATCACATGGAAAATCTGAGACAACATTTAGAGAATCTATATCTGGAAAGTATAAGTATGATCCAGATGAATGAAAAATATCCATGTATAAAGAGAGAGAAGAGAGATGGAAGAGCAAGAAAAGGAATTGGATGAGCTTGAAGCATTGATTGCTTAGAGATTGCCTAAAGGAGCTGGTAAGTATGATGGAAAATTGCCTCTGAAATGTTTCTCTTGCAGTAAGATGGGACATTTTTCTTCTAGGTGCCTCGAGAAAATGTCTAAATATGATAGGCATGATAAAATTGATAAGCATGATAGGAATGATAGATATGAGAAGCATGAAAATTGTGATAAGTCCTACAAGCCTAACCAAAAGTATAAATATCAGAAGAACTGTTATTATGATGTTGATGAAGGGGTTATAGATGAAGAATCGGAAGGAGATGAAATTGATTTTATTGCTATTAAAGAAGATGGACCAGTACCTATTGATTCTACAAGCTACAGTATTGAGGAGAAAGCTTTAGCTACTAAAGTTGAAGAGAAATATGAATGGGTGATTGACAGCGGTTGTTCACATCATATGACCGGTGATAAAAGAAAATTTGTGAATATGGAGAAGTATGAAGGTGAAATAGTAAGATTTAGAGATGAAAAGTATGTGTGATCTGTGGTAGAGGTTCTATTTCCTTTTATGGTAAGCATAACACTAATGTTGTCTTGTATGTTGAAGGTTTGAAACATAATATTTTAAGTGTTGGACAAATGGTCAATAAATGTTATGATTTCCAAGTCAAGAATGAAAAATACAAGATCCTAAATGCCTCTAGTATAGAGATTGCATCAAGAACTAAGACTGGACGTAATATCTTTCATTTTAATGTCGGTGAGAAAAGTTGCTTGATTTCTCATATTGATGAAAGTTGGTTATGGCATAGCAGAATGTTTCATGTTAATTTTGACTCAATGATTAAGCTTAGTTCTACTCAATCTATTAGAGATTTGCCTAAAATTGTAAAGAATGCTAATCTGGTATGTAAAAAATGTCAAATGGGAAAGCAAACGAGAATTTATTTTAAGAATAAGCAGTTCTCATCTGATTAATTGCTAGATCTTGTGCATACTGACCTATGTGGACCTACAAGTATAAGAAGTGTGCAGGGTGATAGATATTTCATGTTACTGATTAATTATTATTCTAGGATGATGTGGGTTGCCTTTTTGAGGGAAAAATCAGAAGCATTGGACAAATTCAAGATATTCAAAGCAAAGGTTGACACTGAAACAAGATTGAAGCTGAAATGTTTGAGATCTAACAGAGGACGAGAATTTTGTTCTAGTTAATTTGACTCATTCTATGAGAAGCATGGGATTAGAAGACAATTATCTGCTCCTAGAACCCCACAGCAAAATGGAGTTGTTAAAAGGAAGAACAAAACTATCTTGGATGCTGCAAGGACTATGTTGATTGAAGGGAATGTTCTGAAGATCTATTGGAGAGAAGTTATCAGCACTGTCATTTACACATTCAAACAAGTGCATATAAAAGGTGATTCTGGTAAGACTCCTTATGAGCTATGGTTTGGTCATGTTCCTAGTGTGAGATATTTCAGAATTTTTGGAATTAAGTGTTATATCAAGAGAGATGAGGATATAGGAAAGTTTGATACAAGAAGTGATGAAGGAATTTTCTTGGTATATTCTACAAAGATAAAAGCCTACAGGTGCTACAATAAGAGACTAAGAAACATACTGGAAAGTGCAAATGTGAAGTTTGACGAGAACTATGGAAATGAAATCAAAGCATGTAAATATGATGACCAAGATGTTGTTTTAAAGAAAATTCAGATAGAAACTATTAATCTGGATATTGTTGTTGCTAGTGAAAAGGTGCAGGAACCTAAAAATAATCAGAAGACTCTGAGGTATGTGAGATTGAATCATTCTGAAAATCAAATCATTTGTGATAAGAATAAAGGTGTAATGACTAGAAGAAGGCTAGATGTTGAAGAGGTATGTTTGATCTCCAAAATTGAACCTAAAGATGTTGTGTAAGTCTGCTAAGATGAAAATTGGATGAAGGCTATGGAAGAAGAATTGAATCAGATTAAAGAGAATAACACATGGGAACTTGTACCTAGACATAAACATAAGAATGTGATTGGTACTAAATGGGTATTTAGGAACAAATTGAATGAAGTCGGTGAAGTTGTCAAAAATAAAGCAAGACTGGTATGCAAAGGATATTCACAAAAGGAAGGAATTGATATGAGGAGACTTTTTCTCTAGTATCTAGACTTGAAGTTGTTAGACTATTGTTTGCATATGCTACATATAAGGATTTCAAAGTATATTAGATAGATGTCAAATCGGCCTTTTTGAATGGTGATCTTGAGGAAGAAAACTACATTGAGCAACCTGATGGATTTTTATTATCAGATGATGGATACATGGTATGCAAACTGAAGAAAGCTCTTTATGGATTGAAACAAGCCCCTAGAGCCTAGTATGCTAGATTGGATGAGTATTTGTTGAGATTAGGATTTAATAAAGGTACTGCTAATAGTAATCTATATTTCAAGATTGAGAATGATAACATTTTGATTGTTGAATTTTTTGTTCATGACATTATCTTTGGAGGAGATGATGACTTGAGTATGAAGTTTGTCGGTGATATGCAGAAAGAATTTGAAATATCTATGATAAGAGAGATGAAAGTTTTCTTAAGTTTGTAGATTTCACAAACTAGAAAAGGTATTTTTATATCTCAAGCTAAATATGTGAAGGAATTACTGAAGAAGTTTGGGTTAGAAGATTCTAAACCAGTTGGAACTCCGATGGTGACTGGCTGCAAATTTTCCAAGAATGATGAATCTTCGGAAGCTAATCAAACCTTGTGCAAATCTATGGTTGGTGGACTGTTATACTTGACCCGGAATACACCTAAAATATATTATGCATGTTGTGTGCATGGATGCTAGATATCAAGTTGATCCAAAAGAGAGTCATGTCACTATTGTAAAAATAATATTCAGATACCTAAAAGCGGTTGTGGATTATGGTTTATGGTATTTGAGGAATGATGATTTCATGTTATGTGTTGATACTGATGTTGATTGGGTTGGTGATGTTGATGACCGGAAGAGTACCTCTGGTGGTGCATTCATTTTGCGTAAGAAATTGGTTTCATGGGCAAGTAAGAAACAAGATTCAGTCTCCCTATCTACTGTTGAAGTTCAATACATTGTTCCTGCTAGCAACTACACTCAGGTAGTCTGGATGAAACAAATGTTGAAGGATATCAGAGTTATCTATGATGAGCCTATTGTCATATATTGTGATAATTCTAGTGCTATTAATGTGTCAAAGAACCTGGTGCAACATTCAAAGACTAAACATGTATCAGTCAAGTATCATTTCTTGAGAGAAAAAGTCAGTGAAGGGGAAGTGAAGTTAGAGTATGTGTCTACAAAGGAAAACATTGTTGATATTTTCACCAAGCCTTTGCTTGCAGATACATTTGTCTATTAGAGAGACACGTTAGGGGTATCTACCCCTCCTGATGGGAACTAGATGCATTGAGTTTCATCAATCTGGTGGACTTCACAGTCTTATCTTTTTGTTTGGATTGATGAGTTTATGTTGCTCCTCTGATGCAGTAGTCTGTTTGTGGTTCAACTGAGTTGGTTTTAATCATGATTTGCTTATCTAAGGGGGAGAGTTTTATTTTCTATTTTGAGAACCTTTTTCATTGTTGTCAAAGGGGGAGAGAAAGCATGTGAAAAATTGTCTTATCTATTGTTGGTGAGCTTCATCTTAGCGGGAGTTTATTGGAGATGTTTTCTTTCTTTGCATTGATTGTTTTTCACATCCATATGTTCTCATCAATGCCAAAGGGGGAGATTGTTGGACATTGTCGCTGCTAGGATATGTTGTTGTCATTGATGTCAACATATTCTTGTGATTTATTGCTCTGGTGGTTGCAAATTGGTTTATTGGGATCATGGCTCAATATATGGAGTATTTCTAGTATCATTATATCTTTATGTATTGGTTTTAGTGATCCGAGAGCTTAATTGGTCATATCATATGATCTAGTTTATAATTTGGTTCTTATGATCAGTGCTTTGCAGAGTTCGGTATTTCCTCCAGTATATTCTGGTTTGATCAAATCTTAAGTTGATATTTTGGGAGATTTTTAGGGATGTTCATGTGTATCTTCATATCAAATGGATCATGATTTGGTTCTCTGCAATTTATCCATCCTCATGATAGTTGTTTTTGTTTGAGTGTTCTTGAGTTTTAGATGATTGATCAGTGAAGATTTGATAATTGGTGTTGGTACGATTGTTATAGATTATTCTAACATGCTTACTAGTGTTTCCTAAGTATGTCCTATTTGTTTTGATGATCTACATTGATTTATGTGTATGGTTTTGTTGTTTTGTTTATCCGGTGGTGTTCTTCATGATATGAGACCTATTTGGTGGTGTAACATGTTGCGGTTGATCTTGGAGTTGATTCTAGTGGTGTTCCATGTTTGAGAATTTGGTTTAGGTCTATGTTATGTCATGTATATCATTATATTGGTCTAATGGTCTATCTTTGTATCGTGTGATGTAATTTTGTAATTGATAGTTGAGGGTTTGGATGACCTTGTAGTCAAGGTAGATGAATTATATAAATAGGTAATAAAGTCATGTCAATTTGGGGTTGTGGTGTGTCTAAATTATCAAAGAATGGTAAAGGTGTGAACAAGAGAATAAATCCTTCAGCATTGTGATTGAGCAGAGATTGGAGTGTTGCAGAGTAGATATATGTGCTTAATCAAAACTGTCATCAGGCATTCACAAATGCTATTCTTTTATTTCATTTGGAGTTGATTTTGGTGGTGTTGCATGTTTGATAGTTTGGTTTAGGTCCATGTTATGTCATATATATCATTATATTGGTCTGACAGTCAATCTTTGTATTGTGTGATGTAATTTTGTAATTGAAAGTTGAGGGTTTGGCCGACCTTGTAGTCAAGGTTGATGAATTGTATAAATAGGTGATAAAGTCATATAAATTTGTGGTTGTAGTGTCTACATTATCAAAGAATAGTAAAGGTGTTAACAAGTGAATACATCCTTCGGCATTGTGATTGAGCAGAGATTGGAGTGTTGCAGAGAAAACATATGTGCTTAACTAGAACTATCTTTGTAGATGTTATTCATTCAGTTCATTTGATTCTGGATTGTTGTTCAAATTTTTTGTAAGTCAATGAGATTTCCTTGTAAGGTAATTAACCTTCCCTAAGGTTTATAGCCTTCAAGGTTATTATATTTTGAGCAGTGAGCCTGAATGCATGTGCATTCCCCATTGTAACTATTTTTACATACTACTACAAAGTATCATCCTATTGTGGGTAGGTTCCCACCATGGCTTTTCCCTTAATTGGGTTTTCCACATCAAAATCTTGGTGTTGTGTGTTGTGCTATCAATTTTCTCATCTTTGTTATTACTACACATAATCAGATTTGCATTTGAGGATAAGTTTTCTAATCTGGTGAATATTGATTCACCCCCTCTCAATTTTTCTTCATTTTTGTTGCTAATAACCTCCAAATCAATCCTACCCTATGGGCTTACCATACCATTATTTGCACACCCACTGATAGAACCCCATCCCTAATCTTTGATTCCAAATAAGTCTTGCCATTTTAGATTGAGCTTCCCTCATTAAGTGTTTCATTGCAAAACATCCTCCCTGATGAAGAATATCGGGTTGCACAAATTCAAGAGCTTCAGTTACTGGATGAATGTTGCCTCAATGCCTTAAATTATCTTTGTGCATATCAGATGTGCCTTCATCTCTAGTACAATAAGAAATTCAAAACTTGTGAATTTGAGATTAATGATCTAGTACTTAAAGAAAATCAAAGAAAACTTCATGATGAAGTAAAGAAAGGTAAGTTTGAGCCTAATTGGTTAAGGCCCTACATCATCATTGCTAAATATGGATCGAGGGCCTATTAGTTAGCCACATCTAAAGGAGAACCCTTAGATGAGCCCTTGAATATAATCCACCCAAAGACATTTTATGCCCAAATTCTTGGGGTATCCCAAAGCTTCAAAAAATTTAGAAAAGGACAAAATATGTAAAAAATCCCAAAAAATTAAAAAATAACATAAAAATACAAAAAATAGTATAGAAAAATAAGTTTGTCCATTAGTGAAAACCACTTAATGGCACTATGAGCAAGTACCATGGTGAAAACCTATTTACAAATGCCATGTGTAGTTCATCATATCCACCATCTATTGTGGATACGCCCCTCATCTCCCTTCCCCACCCACCATCTCATCCTTTATATAGATGTCATTTCTTTCTCGCTCTATCGTTCACACTAAAAATCTTTATCAACTTAATGGAATTTATTTCACACATCATGTCCCATTTGTATAGGAATTATTTGCCTATCCTTTGTGCACCCATTCCACAAAGAAGTCTTTTCATCTCCTCCTCCATCTCCTATCACCCATGCCTAAGATGATGAGCTAATCCTACTCATGAATAAGGATCCATCCTATCATACTAAGCTTTCTATCAAGTTGAGCTTACTAAACTTGCATAATTGTCAAATGATTGACAGCAACAAGGTTTCCAAAATCATACTTGAGTTAGCCTCACTTGCATCCCTTAGTCAACATGGCAGTTATTCATCATTCATCTTATCATCATCACCATGCCCATTAAGATCTATCCTTCCCATGCCTAATATATTAATACAATATCTGTCCTACCTCTTGGCAAGAAATGTATGTTGGCCAAAGACTCATTTGCACGTGTTGATCTCTTGCTCTAGTTTCATTTGTTGTCACATAACTATCTCTACTCCAAACTGCCTAGATCTCTTTATATCTTGGTGTATCTTGACAGTGGTATAGTGGGGCACGATTTGTGTTGCATGGAATGTTTGTCAATTTTCTTATGCAAGGCCCAACATGTCTAGCTATAATTATGAATATACAACTATAGTAGTGTAGCATCCTATATTGTACTCACTTATAATTTGGTCCACATTTAGGCCCTCATCTTAGCATTCATATCTCAAAGAAGGACTAGGACCTAATTCTTCTCATACCATTCAAATATAGCCTCCTCTCCTCTTTGAACACCACATGGCCCCTTGGTTTTGGCCCTTTAATGGGGTAGGACTAGGGTGTGGCACCTTGGTCCTCAATGGGACTAGGGAGTGGTTCCTTGGTCCTCTCAATTGGGACCTTAATTTGGCCCCCCTTAATGGTCACAATGAGCTAGAAATAATGTGATCCCCATGTCAGCTTATGTCAAAAAATTAAGATGTTTTTCAATGGGCAAGCATAAAAGGAGGTCCATACCTCTCATTTCATCATCATGGGAGAATCATAATGCATCCAATCAATTCATATTCAAACAATCTATCATTAAATAATTGAGGCATTTATCATCAAGCATTTATAGAGATCTCCAAGGCTGCATATTCTTCAATCATCCATTGTGGAGCAACATTACGCCATTCATATGCAAGCATGTGTGTGTGATTAGGATTTTGTCATCTTCATGTCATTTCATGTCAAAAGATCAGAGGACTAGGACAACCACCACCATGGTCCTGACATTTTAGGATCTCTTTCAGGGAGAAAGTTTGAATCTTCTTACATTTCTCAGATCTAGGTTCGTGGCTCAATCCTACAATTGTAGCTTACTATTTCCACATTTTCATCTTCATTTTAGCACATTTAACCTAATCTCAGCAATTCAATTTATAAAAGAGGTTTAATTGATTCACATCATCAAAACTCCAATCCAATCAAAATTATCATTCCTAATCCTTGTTGATTCATGACTATATCTATTGGATTTGAACCCTCTTTTGAATTTATTGGTCCCCAAGTCATAAAATTAGTGGTTTTCATGCATCTAATGGTGGAAACCCTAATTTTTCACTAGTGCATTTTGGTGAACTTAACTCCTTACACCTACAATTCTGATTTTTTCTCTCAAATCTAAGTATTTATGCAATTTCAAATTTAAATTTACATTCGCAAGTTTAAATTTTCATTGAATTTTTAAAAAAATAGAGGTTAAATTCACACAAAAAACCCTAATTTGTAATTTTAAAATTGAGCTTGTGAATTGTTTAAATTGGATTAATTGCTCCAAATCTGATTTAGAAACATTTCAAAATCCAAATTCAAAATCATAGATCTCATTTTAATCAAATTGTATAAATTTAGATGTTTAATTCATAAAAACCCTAATTTATATTGGTTAATTTGGTTTCTGGGTTGCACAATTCTTCACAGCAATTTTCAAATCTGATTTTAGAACATTCATTATGGCATTTAATAGATCTGATTTATTTTCTATTTCACATATAATTACCTTTATTTTCACTTATATTTATTAAAATCATGTGCTAGATAATGGCTTCTTTCATTTCACATTGCTTCTTTTCATCAACAACACTTTGGTATACTCTGTTTTTAGAGTTTTAAAAAAAATTCCTTTCAATCAATTTTATCTCAAAGCTTTCATTTATAGTGCATGTTATTTTATGATCATATTTTGGGGAAAATGCATTTCATATGTAGATCTTGATGAAATAGCTCCTATTTTGGGCAAACAACTGAGAGGAGGGAGGGGTAAATCAATTGTCTCAAAAACTTACACAATTTAAACTTATTCTCAGATCTGATAATTAGACATGAAAGCATAGATCAACACCACAACATAAATGCACATAACACCAATATTAATTGTTGGAATCCAAGAACACTGAGAGGGGGGGGTGAATCAGTGTTCTATCGGTTAAGTAAAATTTAATTCCTTTAGATACTTTACCAATTAACAATCGATATGCATATAAACATAATATAATGAAGAATAAAGCAACCACAAAGATCAACACCATAACACCACAAATTTTTATATGGAAAACCTCAAGAGGAAAAACCACAATGGGATTTGTGACCCACAATATCTATCCACTGGCCAGTTGAATAAATATTACATAAGATAGGGGCCTGCACATGCAGGAAGGCACACTGCCCAAAGCGCACTCCTCATCACAAAGGATCCTCACTGAAGATGAATACAAAGTACTAAATTACAAATAAAATTTTGAACTCTAAGTGTGCATCAAATATGTTGGATGAGTTCCAGTTTAAGTACAGATTTTACCAGTTATCATTGTCTCCTTCTTTGTCGGTAACCTTGTTTGCTTCCCAATCATTTCCACAAATAACCAAGATCGACAAAAAATCAATTATGTCGATCAAGATCTTTCTCGCATAATTTCATATAACCTATCGCATCTATATTTCAAAATAACCTAGCCGGACTGACTTATATACCCTTTACATACATAAACATGAATGCCTTATGTCATCTTACAATAATATTACAAAAGATAAATACATGTTGCCTTAGACAAAAATATAAACATTAATCTTCATGACCGTTACCACTAAAACCTTTGTCGGATCAATCTTCTATGTCGGCCTCCAAATATCGGTTCCTAGTTTGTTGGTTTCCCTTGCTTGTCGATTTCCTTGAATGTCAGATGTTAAACCTTGAATACCAAAGAATACTAGATAAGTATCCAACCTAAAATGATGTGTGTTTCCATCAATGACAACACCTATAATGTGAAAAATGAATCAATGAAGTGTTGTTTCGGTTCCTGTCCACAAACTTCTCCAAACTAATCTTAGAAATTTTCTCCCCCTGAGCTATACATTACTTCTTATGTCCCTTAACATTTTTCACATCCAACCTCTCCCCCTTTGACAGTAATGCCAAAGTCGAGGCAACTAAATGAAAGAATCAAAATTGTGTTTACCAGATCTAGATGTACTTGAATATGTCTGGGTAAGCACCCTTCAAAAATAATAAATAAGTGTCCCAACCAGATTTTAAAGTTCCCAAAATTGATACAAACCCATTTAGAATGTAAGCATGCAATTCTTCTTCTATTTGTTGTTGGTGTGGGCATATCCATCTATTCCATACTTTCTTACTTATGAAGTATCAAAGTATTAACTCGGGGACTTACTAAACCTCTCGATTCTCTTGTTGGATTAACTTGTCCTTGTCCTTCTCCAAAGATAACATTTCTGAATCTAAAAGAAAAATTTGACCATCAACAGTGTTGGTCAATGACTCAGTACCATCAAAATTGACTACAAGTTGTTTTATTTTATTCTTATCCACCTTAATTTTATTGTCCAAGTCTGTTGTTAGTTTTGTTGTCTTAGTGCAAGACCGGTATATGTGACTAAATTGGTGAAGTGCTTCATCAATCCTTGTTATTTCTTCTATAAACTTAGTTTTGTGTAACATGATCATATTATCACAAGTGACCTTCCTAGCTGCATTGTATCTTTCCACCAATTGTCAGTTTGACACTATTTGAAGTTTTGTACTCTTTTACAATATGCTTAGTCAAACCTTTAAGATTACTGAAGGGACTAGCTACTTGATTAACCTTGTGTTTTGGTGCAAGATGATCCAAGACTAGAATGGCCTACTCAATCACCTGCTTATCCTTAGATCCTTCCTTCATTAACTTCTAAGCTACAACAAAAATTAACTCAAAATTGTTCAACTGCTCTACATTCTTCTCTCCAAAATGCCTAAAATCTACTTGACCGGATGTGTCAAGTGCCAACAATGAGGGATCAACAACCAGTGATGGTGTCAGTACCCTAACTTGAATTTGTTCGAGTCCTTTCTGCTTCTCTTATTTATTTTCCTCAATACCGGTGGCTTTGTCACTTGGTGCAGATATATCTTATGCCATTACATCAATAATTGGAAGAAAATTATCCTCAATATTGTCTATTGGATCATTTTCCTCAATATATTGTACATTTGTGAGTGCTAGAGGAATATCCTCAGTTATTTTCTCATCCAAAATCAGTGGATCTTCACCTAATATACCTTTCCCTCTAGCATTGACCAGGATCTCTGGAATGTCAAACTTAGGAGGAATATCTGGCGATGTAAAAAATCCATGATTATCAAAAAATAATTGTACCCATGCCTCATTAGTCTCCTTAACTATCTCATTCACTCTTCCTACCATTAAGTTGATATGCATGTGCTTACTCCAAAAAATTGTCTTATTTGCAACTTCAAGACATTGATGCATCTCCTCTCCACTTATAGCACCACAAATAGTTAACAATTCCTAAATCTTTATATGTTTATCTTCCTCAAGTGTAGATAGTCTCCTATCATCTAGTTTATTATACAATTCTGCCAGAATTTGTTGTTCAATCTCAAGTAAGGCCTTCTTATATATATCTAGGTATAACAAAATTGCTTCCTCAATTTCCTTTTGAACAACATCATCCATATTTTCATAGTAATATTGTAGATTACTCAAAATTCCATCCTTAGTAATTTGTTCTACCAATTCAGCTACAAATAAAGGAGGGATAACTTTAACACTTTAACCAGATTCAAGAGCCAAATCCAATTCAGATTTCTTCTTCTTACTGGGAGTGGGAGTTGTCTCTTTCACTGATTTCCTCTTCTCTGTAGACTTCCTCTCCTTCAATGATTGGTTGTTAGTTGTCGGAGGGGTCACCTTGGTTTTCTGTTGTTTTCCTTCCTTAGGATTCTTCCTTTTAATTCTCATGTAAATCTTGGGTATCTTAGGAGGTTCATCTTCAATCTCAGATCCAGAAGAAACAAGAGCAATAAAGGTTTATCTTTTCTTTCTTTTCATTATACCTTTGCCAGTTGTTTCTACCGGTGAGGCTTGAACTACTGCCGAAGAGGATGACTCCACTAGTCCAATAATATATTTGATCTCAGTAGACATCTTCTCAATATGTTGTCATACCTTCTTTATCTGACCTTCCCTCTTCTTCTTACTGAATACAATTTGTACCTCCAATTCCTTCTATTTAGCTATCCCAAAATTCTTCTATCTTGGCATATAGATCCAAGATCTCTGCATCAACTTCATAGCCCATCTCAATTATCCATACCTTTCTAGGCTACACTTCTTCCATTAAATTTTTATCTTTCTTGACCATAAAAAAGATCTTAGTAGAGTACTTATCAACAATGTGCTTAGGCACTCTTTCCCTTTGTTTCATTGTCTTCTGAAAATCCTTGAAATAACCCCTTAAAATGTTGTCCCTGTTCTGACCTATGCTTCTTAACGCATACTTGATTTTCTTCCCTACCAGAATATCAAAGGCCCATTGCCTTTTACTAGATCACAAGGTCTCAATAAGAAAGAAAAGTATCAAACAAACAACAAGATTACCATACCAAAATGCACCTTTATTTTCTCCCTTAATCTTCCCTAGATTCAAGATTAACTCATCACACATCCACTGACATATATCATATTTCTCATTCTCCTTAACCATCTTATGTACATAGTAGATACAAGAACTAGAGACAGAGTTCACCCAATTATATTCAGTTACCTTATATCCAATTATCATACTAGAAAATTGCATGGCCTTGTCTTTGATAGTGCTTATCCTCATTGACCGGTTGTCAAAAGTGGCACCGGTTAACTTATTGACCTCATTGTTTGAAATTTTATTCTTTTCTGGTGTCTGTCCAACCTGTGGAAAACCGGTGATTGCACGAATAGTCTCCTTAGTGATCTTGTAAGGTTAGTCTATCCATATGAATTCGCCATGGCATTGGCTCAGCACATACCAGATAATTTCATCTTCAAACTCAGGCATCTCCAAAATATTAGTGAAACCCTAATCCTTCAGATTTCTAAATTTTGGTTTCATAATGTCATCCTTGTCCAATAATGCTATCATATGCATGTATTGATCTCTGATGTACCTAGTTCCTCCAAGGTGCAGTGAATATATGCCTCGACATCCTCGACATAGAGTACACCGTTGGAAACCCTTGAAAACGCACCTACTGAATGATCAACCTTTGCAATTTGGGGATACTTCTTGAAAATTGGGTGTGGATGGTCCTTAATATCAACCACAATAGGGGTTGCCACATCTACCATAGTGGGAGCAGATCCAAAAGCCATTGTGATTTGAAAAGATAGCTTGAAAATCTGAGAAAATACCTCACAGACTTTGTCGATGAAAATCCGCTCTGAATGTATTGAAATTTGATGAAAATGCTCTAAATCACCTTAGGTTGCCTTAAACTCACTCTATTTCACTCTGAATGCTTGGTGATGAAAAATGAATCACTTTAGCCTTTTGACTTGGAGAACCCTAATTCCTTATTGACATAAATACATGTCGGTATATCATATTGGATCCTGAATCCATCAAATCTGCACTGGTGAATCTTCGGATACACTTCTCAAAAGTTTGAAACAAGCTTTCAAACCACTATCGAGGGTAATGAAAGATCTATAATCAATTTGTCTCCCCTTAAGGCTAATTCCTTAGTTACCATATGAGTCTCCTACCAATGCAGGATCATTCTTCTCTATCAGTTGATTAACTGGGGTATTTTCTTCAGCCGATTGATCCTCAGACATTTTGATCCATTTATTATCACGCTCCTTCTGAATATCATCAACCTTTTATTTTCCCTTCTCATCATTTCCTGCCGGTGAGTTCTTTCTTCTACAAAATTTAGCAATATGTCCTATTTTGTTGCATGCATAACAAGTAACACTATTTTTCCAAACTGCCTTGTTGTAACCTTGATCATTTCTTAACCTACATTGATTAGCCATATGCCCAAAATTTCCACACGCATGGCATCTCACATTCATTCTACAATTTGTTGTCCTGTGACCTTACTTTTTGCAATTGGAACACTGACCAAGACCAAGAACTGAATTATTATTTTGATTTGCTCTATTTCTTCATTGACTTCCTCTATGACCAAACTTACTACAAACAAAGTATCTACCATTAAATTTGTGTGCATTCGAGTGTCTTACCATTGATTTCTGCTTCTGGTTGTCTGGTGGATTCTCCTGATTTGCAGTACTGGAGCTTTCTCCATGCTCAAATCCAAGACCTCTAGTGTCTCCAAAGTCTCTTTGATCATTCAATAATTCATCAAGCTTTGCAGAACTGACCTTGAACTTTTCTTTGTATTCATTTGCAGCATCTAGATCACTTCTTAGGATTGTCTCCATTCTTTCCAACTCTTGCTAATTGTTCTGTGATTGCACCAATTCAGTTCTCAACACATCATTCTCATGCACCAACCTAATACATTCCTCAGATCTGTCCTTCATATATATGGCAATATTTTCTTCATTCTTCTTCTAGTCTTCAATCTCCTTGGACATCCTCATGGTTATGGCTTGCATCTCATTCTTCATGATATTATTCTCCTGACTCAACTTCTGGCATAGTTCCTTAAGGGCATTATTTTCTTCATCATCCTAATTTTGTAAGAGTTCCTTCCTTTTGGCTTGAGCAGATGATAACCTCTTCTGTAGGGTAAGTATAAATTATTTTGCAGAGTTCAACTCATATTGCAACTTCAAGTTCTTTCTCCAAACTCATCTCCATGGATTCCAGATACAAGATCTTCCTCAATTTGTTAGACTTAATCTGAGGCACAAGTCTTTGATACCAATTGTTGGAATCCAAGAACATTGATTGGGGGCGGTGAATCAGTTTTCTATCGGTTAAGTAAAATTTAATTCCTTCAGATACTTTACCAAGTAACAACCAGTATGCATATAAACTAAATATAATGAAGAACAAAGCAACCACAAAGATCAAGACCATAACACCATAGATATATACGTGGAAAACCTCAAAGAGGAAAAACCACAGTGGGATTTGTGACCCACAATATCTATCCACTTGCTAGTTGAATAAATATTACATTGTTTCGACTTGAATTTCATCATTGGAATACTACCTGCAACATATTAGTTTCACAAAATACAAAGGAAATGCTACAGGAGATCCAAACTCAACCAATGAAACTACATGAAATTGTTATAAAATAAAAACACTATTTTTACCTTCATGATTTAAGTCTCATTGTGTCTTAACTCCACTATTCATGGTAGTAGATGGTGTGCTCTCAAACAAGCATCGGTAGCTTCCAAGATGGCATATGAAGAATGGACTGATAACTGATAGTTAACTGATACTATGATATGCAATGCTCAATGATTATGCTAAATGAGAAATGCTAAATTGCTTCAAGATTAAAACTCACAGATGCATAAGTTTTCACAAATGGTTAGCTTGAAAACTCACTTGAAGGCTAACTCTTTCTCAACTCAAACTCCTAATTTTATAGACTTTGAGAGGATAAGATGATGTGGCCTGGATCAACAGTCACGATCAGATCTGGAGATTTGGATGGTTGTGAGCAAAGGTGAAGGTTGAGAGAAAGGGGGAAGGAGAAGACAAGTTTCACTCATCTCACCTTGACTGGGTTGCTGACTGAGGGAATCTAGGGATGGTTGGAGAAGATTTAGGCATGAGAGGACAAGTGGACTCAAGTCCTTCCTAAGATGCAGGGATGTTGGAGGGAACATAGAAGAAAATTTAAGAAATATGTATACGTACACAATATTTCATTAAATTTGGAGGTTGAAGATAAATGGAATTAATATTTAAGAAATATTAATATCTTTAGCCACATGTTTGATGAGTTGGAAAAGGAAAGATGAAGTGGAGATGGAAGGTGAGTTGGAAAAAGGGATTAAATAATTTAGAAATTATTTGATATTTGAGACTATAGGATAGAAGAATAATCATTAAATATTAGATATTCAAATGATTGGAGGAAATAATTAAATATTTAAGGATAAATGAATTAATTAATAAAATAATTCAATTAAATTAATTAATAGACAGACATGAAATGAATTAAATAAATTAATCTTTTCAAATTAACTATTTAATAGAAGAATAATGATTAAATAAATATAAAATATTTATTTAATCGCTCATAGCCATTTTTATGTGTATACATTTTGCCCCTCTTTGAAATGATGTCAAGACAACATTGTTTCAAAGATTAAATCAAGTCTCAATAATATGCCTGGCGAAGATTGAAATTCATAATTGTGTGCCCCCTCGAGAGATTGATCGTGAAATTGTTTAAAAAATATTGGATAAGTGATTGATCTCATGATAATTGAAAAGGTCCTTCGATTAAATTTATTTATGAAAAATAAATATAATTACCCCATTGAAAAACATTAATTACCCTTCCAAATAGTAAATATAAAATTAACCAAAGTTAATTTTAATTTTATTTGCATCGTTGGCAGCTTGTGAAGAGATTATCTTAGTGAGGTGGCAAAATGGTGATCATGTTGGAGAGCCATCGATTTGAGCATGTTCGACAATATAACCGACCTCTTGAGTATGGGTATCTAGTATGTATCTAATCCCAAGACTTTTTGCAACCTATCGTATAATTTTTCATGCTTGTTTAGCGCATTTTTGGCTATTTTGAATTTTTATGATTTTTGGCAATTTTGGCAATTTTGGTTAGCGTTTTTCCATGTAAAGTTAGCACATCTGATATTTTTAGCACATATGCTCATTTTTCTAGCGCATTTGTGATGAATGTTAGTGTATTTGTTTTGTCAATGCTTTTTCTTTTAGTGTTTGCGCATTTGATGTTTAGGGCAGCGCTTTTGATTGTTTCACGCTTTTGTTCCAAGGTTTAGCGCTTGTGCAAAAAAGGTTCATGCATATGTTCGATTTAGCGCCTGTGTTGAATAGAATAGCGCTTTTGTTAAAAAGATTAGCTCTTGTGTTTTAAATGAATTTGTTTGATGTTGCTCATGTTAAAATTCACTTTGATGATTAGATTTAGGCATTTTGATGCGCAATTGTGATGGATAGGTACTTGATTGATTGATTTGATAATGTGGATTGATAGGATAAATGATTGATTGATTTTTTTTTATTTGATTGGATAGATTAGCTCTAAGAAACCGATTTAGTTTCTAATGAAGAGCATAGCAAAGTTTGATTGATAGAAAACCATGATTGATAAGTTTAGATTGATTTCATTGTATTGGATAGATTAGCTCTAAGAAACCAATTTAGTTTCTAATGAAGAGTATAGCAGAGTTTGATTGAGCTTAGTGATTGATAGAAAACCATGATTGATAAGTTTAGATTGATTTAATAGCCTGATGTGCTTCATTTGAAAAGATTTACCAGTTGTTGATGTCATAGATTAGCGATCTCTTTGATTTGATAGATAAATAAGTGATGATTGATCAAATTATCTTCATAAACAAGAGAAACTTGATGTTCTCCAGTGTCAGGAGAAATTCCTGACGATGCGGCACTTAGTGCCAGAGCTTACACAGGCAAAGGTGAGACATATAGATGCCTATGGATTATGCCACTTGTTATACATGCCTGATTTTACCCATAATAGGGGGTTGTTAACAACTTTAGCCAAGAGATGGCATAGCGAGCATAACACTTTCCACCTGCCCATGGGTGAGATTAGTGTGATGCTTGAGGACATCTATAGGATTCTCCACCTCCCAGTGACCATTGAGTTAGTTCGGTATGATTTCCAGGATTGTGTAGGGAAAGAGTCTTGCATAGCTGTATTTGGTGATGAGAGCATTTCAAGAGGAGAGATCTGATGGGAGGATATGATTATGTATTACGACACTCTCCCTATGATTCCTACAGGTTTGATTGGGGGATTTATCTGTCTAGACAAGAGATATTGAGGTTTTTTTGTTGGTTGGGGTGAGATTCTTCAGAGCATGATGCAGCATTGGACTCAATATGTGTGGGTTGTTTGTATGCTCGCTCATTTGTATCATGATCTTCATCGGGTTGTTTTCGATGAGTGTGCTAGTCTTTCGATAGGATGCACACTTTTGCAGATCTGGTGATGTGAGCACATTGCTATTACATGACCTATTCATCATAGAGTTCATAGTGAGAGGTAGCCATATGTTTATCTGTATGCAGGTATCCTTACTTAGCATAAGTCAGGTAAGATGGAGTATTGGCATTGGGTTCTTGATTCATTGGATAGTGTTATTCAGAGACCTTATATCAATTGTGAGACATGGATGGATGATGCACAAACATTACCATTTATTATGCAGAGTAGATATCTCATTGGTCGAACTCCATACATTGTTGAGCGATAGTTGATTAGTCGCATTCTAAGATAGTTTGGTATCATTCAGCTTATGCCTACTGGTGTCATGATATATGCATGATGGTACAGAGATGGGTGAGATTGGGGACCTTCTTTGTCATTTGAGATAGCACATGCAGAGTTTCTAGCTATTCCTAGGGTTACTGCAGATTATGCTCAGTACATACTTGCACACTTGTTTCCTCGTATTACCGATCCAACAAACCCTCCTCCTAGCTCAGGAGATGAGGATGATAATTCAGATGATCCCATTATTAGGAGATGGAGATAGAGACGAGAGCTTAGAGCTACTCAAGAGGCCGGAGGTGATGGAGATGAGGGAGGACATGGAGGTGGGGGTAGTAGGAGACCCAGATGGAGAGGAGGTCGATTGAGAGTCCGTGAAGGACTATTTGGACTAGTTGGCAAGATTGGGAGACCACTTCCTATCGATGGGAGAGAGGTAGGATGGATTTGGAGGGATACTGGCAAGACAGGGATGAGATCACCGAGAGGGTTGCCCTCTATAGGAGGAGGATGGATGACTAGACGTGATGAGGGTCGCAGGAGAGGCATTGGTTTTGGTCAGATTTAGCTAGACCCTAGGGTTATTGCAGCTCATGGTGGAGAGGATGATGTTCCACTTATTAGATGATGGGTTCTGAGAGCTACTCGGACTAAGATTCCAGCAGGTGGACAGGAAGCTGGAGATGAGGGGATTGGGGGTCATGTGCCTCAGCAGGATTTGTTAGGTCCTAGAGACAACTCAGAGGGGGGGTGAATCAGTTGTCAAATAAATTCAAACCAAAAACAACTTAACCAACTTAATGCTTAATATTGGTAAACCAATTCAATATACCAGTAAGGATTAGTGCATGAAACATAAAGACAAAGTCATCCACAACACATAACACCAATATATGTACGTGGAAACCCTGTAAGGGGAAAAACCATGGTGGAAAACCTTACCCACAATTAGATGATACTACTACAGATACTAAGTGTACATAAATGGGGTCTGCACATGCAGAAAGGCCAAGCGCCTAGAGCTCACTACTCAATCACAAAATGGGAGTCACACCGACTACAATTGGATGGTTATATCCAATAAGAATGTACTACTAAAATTAGTATCTTCATATGCTGGATTCAGTACCGGTGTAGTTCTGATTGTCTTCACAAAAACCCTCCTTCAAACTTCAAATGATGTCTGTGTGTATAGCTCTACTTATTCTCACATATACCTTCACACAATCCTTTTTTGCATTCCACTATTGATTGTAGGTCCCGGGGACAACTGAGAGCAGGAGGGGGGGTGAATTAGTTGTCTAATAAATTCAATTGCAAAATCTTATTAACCAACTTATTACTTAATACCGGTAAGACTAATAATTGTGTCGGTACAATGTTAATAGGAAATGTTGTACCGGTAAGAATTAATGCATGAAACATAAGCATAAAGTCAACCACAGCACATGACACAAATATTTGTAAGTGGAAACCCTGTAAGGGGAAAAACCATGGTGGGAAACCTTAACCACAATTAGATGATACTACTGCAGATAGCAAGTGTACAAGAGGGGTCTGCACATGCAAAAAGGCCAACAGCCTAGAGCTCACTGCTCAAACACAAATGGGAGTCACACTGACTATAGTTGGATGGTTAAATCCAATGAGAATGTACTGCACAAAATAGCATCTTCATATGCTAGATTCAGTACTAGTGCAATTCTGATATGCTTTTACAAAAACCTATCTTCACCTTCAAATGATGTCTTCGTGTATACCTCTGCTTAATCTCGCATATACCTTCTTATAATTCTTTTTCGCATTCCACACTTGATCTTACAAATAAGATCTTACATTTATACCATACCTTAAGACCAATTTTAGTAGGTTGGCTCTACAAGATATTACAATAAAACATTTTACAAATAATACAATATCTGATACAATAACAGATTGAACATGTCGGTTTAATGCATTTACAACAATAATAAATCATCTCCATAGCGTGCCATGTTGATCTGGAAAAGATAAACCTGCTGGTGTAACCCTAGATAACCTGGACCTATTTGTCGATAAAGGCAAATATGCAAATAAGAATATACCAATGATATTACTTCAAGGAAAAGTGTCCACATGATGTCTTCGACATTACCAAGTGTCTTCCATGTCATTGCATGTACTGGTGTACATTATATCTTGTCGGTTAACCATATACCGGTGATTGTTGAACAGTTTACTGATTGCCGGTGAATGTTGCTGGATCTCCAAAGCAGGTGTTGACATCAATGACAAAACCATACCAAAATACCAACAATCTCCCCCTTTGGCATTGATGGCAACACAAGATGGAAAAACCATCAAAGTGCCAAAAATAGAAATGCCAAGTACAAAAACCAATTCTCCCCCTGGGAGTAATATGTGTTTACCCAAAGATTTATTTTCAAAATCAATCTCTCATACCAATCTCTCCTCAAAAAGATAATGCATTTTTCTATATATCTCTCCCCCTTTGACATCAAATGCCAAAGTCACAAAAAGGTCAAGTTCATACAAAATACCAATCAATTCAATATACCAACTACCCCCTCTGAGAAGTAGCTTTCTCATCAAATACTGGAATAAAAGATTTGTCCATTTAATTCTGCCAGTTGATGACAATCATCAACTGTCTAACTCTCTACTGGTGGAGGTAAGACTCCGAGCTGATCTCTAAGATACTCAAAAGTTTCCTTAGGCAAAGGTTTTGTGAAAATATCTGCAAGCTGTTCTTTAGTATTCATATAAACCAGTTTTATTTCCTTTTCTTCAACTTTTTCCCTTTGAAAATTCAATTTGATAGAAACATGTTTTGTTTTAGAATGTAATACTGGATTCTTAGATATTTCAATTGCTACAGTGTTACCACAATATATAGTAATAGGTTCCTTGCATTTTACCTTTATGTCTTTCAACATTTGCTTAAGCTAAAGTACCTGTGTATAGTTTGTTGCTGCTGCAACATATTCTGATTCTGCTGTTGATAAAGATGTACAACTTTGTTTCTTACTTAACCAAGAAACTAATCTTTTTCCAAGAAAGAATGCTCCTCCAGTGGTGCTCTTTCTATCATCCACATCTCCTGCCCAATTTGCATCTATGTATGCATATAGATCAAAATTTTCATCTTTAGGATACCATAATCCAAGATTTGTTGTGCCTTGTAAGTATAGGAAAATCCTTTTTACTGTTGATTCATGATTTTCCTTGGGATTACTCTGAAATCTAGAAACTATACATACTACATTCATAATATCAGGTCTGGTTTGTGTCAAATACAGTAAACCTCCTATCATAGATTTGTATCTAGTTGGATTAACAGGTGTAGATTCATCCCTTTGAGATAATTTGTCATTTGTAGTCATAGGTGTGCTTACCGGTTTAGAGTTCTCTATCCCAAATTTCTTGAGTAATTCTTTCAAGTACTTAGATTGACAAAAAAATATGCCTTTATCAGTCTCTAAAATCTGTAATCCTAAAAAGAATTTTATTTCTCCAATCATAGACATTTCAAATTCATGTTGCATTTTAAGAGAAAATTCTTTGCATAATCCATCTTCTCCTCCAAAGATTATATCATCAACAAATACTTCCATAATCAAAATGTCATCATTAGTTACTTTGTAATATAAATTGTTGTCTGCATTTCCTTTAGTAAAACCAATTTTTAAGAGATACTTATCCAATCTTGCATACCAGGCTCTTGGAGCTTGTTTTAGTCCATATAGAGCTTTTCTTAATCTGCAAACCATATCATTGTTATCTGTCAAAGAAAATCCATCAGGTTGTTCAATATAAACTTCTTCTTCAAGATCTCCATTCAAAAATGCAAATTTAATATCCATTTGATAAACTTTGTAATCCTTGTGAGCTGCAAAGGCTAAGAATAATCTAACTACTTCAATTCTAGCTATCGGTGCAAAGGTTTCATTGTAATCAACTCTTTCTTTCTGAGAATATCCCTTACACACTAGTCTTGCTTTATTCCTGACAACCTTACCATCTTCATTGAGTTTGTTTCTAAATACCCATTTGGTTCCAATTACATTTTTATTTTCAGGCCGGGGAACTAATGTCCAAGTATTATTTTTCTCAATTTGTCCTAATTCTTCTTCCATAGCTTTAATCCAAAATTTATCTTCACATGCCTCATTGATAGATAATGGTTCAATTTGAGAAATAAGACATACCTCTTCATTTGCCAATCTTTCTCTTGTCATGACTCCTTTAAATTTGCTTCCAATTATCTGATCTTCAGAATGATTCAGTCTTACATACCGGGGTGTCTTAGTCTGTTGTTGTTCTTCAATTACTGTGGTATCCTCTGATGATACCGGAGTAACTGGGTCATCATTCTGTATCAGTGGATTTACTGTTGGTTCATTTGTCATAATTTTTGTTACCGGTTCAGAGTCTATATACCTTGAGGTTCCTCTGAATTGTTCATCAATCTTTACATTTGTACTCTCAATAATTTTCTGTAATCTTTTATTAAAACATCTATAAGCTTTACTCTTAGATGAATAACCAAGAAATATTCCTTCATCACTTCTAGGATCAAACTTGCCAATATACTCATCTCTTCTAATATAACATTTACTTCCAAAAATTCTAAAATACTTAAGAGTAAGAGTATTACCAAACCATAGTTCATGAGGGGTCTTACCGGTTTCACCTTTGATGTGAACTTTGTTGAATGTATAGATAGCAGTGCTTACTGCCTCTCTCCAATACACATGTGGTAGATTTCCTTTTGATAACATACTTCTTACTGCATCCAAAATAGTTCTGTTTTTCCTTTCAAAAACTCCATTCTGTTGTGGTGTCCGAGGTGTTGTTAACTGTCTTTTGATTCCATTCACTTCACAGAATGTATTAAAATCTCTAGATGTGAATCCTCCTCCTTGATCTGATCTTAAACATTTAATTTTCTTACCGGTTTCATTTTCAACCATTGCTTTCAATAGTTTGAACATCCCAAGTGCTTCTGATTTTTCTCTGAGAAAAGTAACCCAACACATTCTAGAATAATCATCAATAATTAGCATGAAATATCTATCACCTTGTAAGCTTTTAGTTCTAGCTGGACCACATAAATCAGTGTGAATTAAATCAAGAGCATTATTGGATTTTTCTGGAATACTTTTGAAACTAGCTCTAATCTGTTTTCCAAATTGACATTCCTTGCAAATTGTATTCTAAGGTTTCACTATTTTAGGTAGATCTCTAACTGCCTTAGAAGTACTGATTTTTACCATGCAATCAAAATTTACATGACATAGTCTTTTATGCCATAGCCAACTTTCATCTATATGAGCAATTAAGCATGCCTTTTCACTGTTATTCAAATGAAAGATACTACCTCTAGTCTGATTACCGATTGCAATTTCCAAACCAGTTCTATTCATGATTTTGCATTTTCCATTTTTAAATTGTAACTGAAAACCTTTCTCAACTAATTGACCAACACTTAAAAGATTATGTTTTAATCCTTCAACATAGTAAACATTGTCAGTGTTATGTTTACCATCAAGAGATATTCAACCCTTACCTTTGATTGAATAGGCTTTGTCATCTCCGAATCTTACTAAACCTCCATTGTATTCTTGAAAGTTCAAGAATTTGCCTTTGTCTCCAGTCATGTGATGTGAGCATCCTTAGTCAATAATCCATTCATCCTTTGATTCAACTTTAGCTGCTAGGGCTTGTTCTACCAGTGGAGCAATAGGTACCGGTTGATCTTCTGTTATAGCAACAAAGACCCATCCATTGTCTGCTGGATCCTCATCAGAATCATCAGTCACACCTTCATCAGCAATGTAACAGGATTTATCTTTGTTTTTCTTAAATGTGTATCTCTGATATTCAGGATTAGGTTTGTATGTCCTTCTAGCTTCTTCTCTTAGTCTAGCATGTCTATCAGGGCATCTTGAAGACATATGACCAATCTTATTGCAATTGAAACATTTAAAGGGTGCTTTACCTTCATACTTACTTCCAATTGGACCTTTTGGCATTTTTCTTACAAATAGTGCTTCAAGTTCTTCAAGCTCTTCATTCTCCTTTCTGGTTTCTTCAAGTTCTCTTGCATAAAAGGCCCTCCAGTCTGATTTGTCAAAAGATGGAGCAGATGATGTTGATGCTTTGAAGGCCAAATCAGTTTTTATAGCAACAGGACCAAATTCCTCTATTTCAAAAGCTGAAAGTTTTCTAGTCAATGTATCCCTAGTTACTGATGTATTAGGCATTGTTCTCAGCTCATTAATAGAAGTAACTTTCATTTTATATGCCAGTGGCAAACCTCTTAAGATTTTTGAAACAATCTCATCTTCACTCAAGGTTTCTCCACAACATTTGATACCTAAAATAATTTCATTTACTCTTTCCATAAAGGCAAAAATTCTTTCATCTTCTTCCATTTTTAGATGTTCATACCTGACTCGGAAGCTTTCAAGTTTTGCAATTTTAACTGTGGAATCCCCTTCATTCAGTGTTTCCAAATGATCCCAAATAGCTTTTGCAGTAGATCTATCTGATAATCCCATGATTTGTTGATCTGATAATGCGGTCAAAAGTGCTTCTCTTGCTTTGCAATCATTTTCTTCATCTTTACCTAGAGTAATAGGAGCAGGCTGACCAACTACAGCAGCAGTATAACCATTCTTAGTAACTTCCTAGATGTCTTTACCAATGCAATTCAGATGTGTCTCCATTCTGATTTTCCATATTCCATAGTTGGTTCCATCAAGTGTAGGACTATCCTTCCTGAAATAATTAGTAGACATTGGATCTCCTCAAGTTGTTAAACTTCTACAAAAAAGAGGACTAAGCTCTGATACCAATTGTAGGTCCCGGGGACAACTCAGAGGGGGGGGTGAATCGGTTGTCTAATAAATTCAATTGCAAAATCTTATTAACCAACTTATTGCTTAATACCGGTAAGACAGTTAATTGTGTCGTTAAACAATGTTAACAGGAAATGTTGTCCCGGTAAGAATTAATGCATGAAACATAAGCATAAAGTCAACCACAGCACATGACACAAATATTTGTACGTGGAAACCCTATAAGGGGAAAAACCATGGTGGGAAATCTTACCCACAATCAGATGATACTACTGCAGATAGTAAGTGTACAAGAGGGGTCTGCACATGCAGAAAGGCCAACAACCTAGAGCTCACTGCTCAAACACAAATGGGAGTCACACTGACTACAGTTGGATGGTTAAATCCAATGAGAATGTACTACACAAAATAGCATCTTCATATGTTGGATTCAGTACTGGTGTAATGCTGATGTGCTTTTACAAAAACCTAGCTTCACCTTCAAATGATGTCTTCGTGTATACCTCTGCTTAATCTCGCATATACCTTCTTATAATTCTTTTTCGCATTCCACACTTGATCTTACAAATAAGATCTTACATTTATACCATACCTTAAGACCAATTTTAGTAGGTCATCTCTACAAGATATTACAATAAAACATTTTACAAATAATACAATATCTGATGCAATAACGGATTGAACATGTTGGCTTAATGCATTTACAACAATAATAAATTATCTTCATAGCGTGCCATGCTTATCTGAAAAAGATAAACCTGCCGGTGTAACCATAGATAACCTGGACCTATTTGCCGGTAAAGGAAAATATGCAAATAAGAATATACCAATGATATTACTTCAAGGAAAAGTGTCCACATGATGTCTTCGACATTACCAAGTGTCTTCCATGTCATTGCATGTACCGGTATACATTATATCCTACCAGTTAACCATATATCGGTGATTGTTGAACAATTTACTGATTGCCGGTGAATGTTGTTGGATCTCCAAAGCAGGTGTTGACATCAATGACAAAACCATACCAAAATACCAACATTGATCTTACAAATAAGATCTTACATTTATACCATAACCTAAGACCAATTTTAGTAGGTTGGCTCTACAAGATATTACAATAAAATTAATTTATATATCAATTAATACCCGATGCAATAACCAATTCAATATATCATCTTAATGCGTTTACAACAATAATAAGTCATCTCCATAGCATACCATGCTGATCTGGAAAAGTTAAACCTGCCGGTGTAACCCTGGACCTATTTATCAGTAACAGTAAATATGCAAATGCTAATGTACCAATAAACAAAACTCCAAGACACAGTGTCCACACAATGTCTTCGACATAACCAAGTGTTTTCCATATCATTCCAAGTGTCGGTGTACTAGATACCAGTGACTATGCATGAGTCACTTGTTTGCCAGTGAATGTTGTTGATTCTCCAAAGTGCCAGAGTTGATAAGTGTTTAGTAGGTGTTGACATCAATGACAAAAACATACCAAAATACCAATAATATCCCCCTTTGTCATTGATGGCAACACAAGATGGAAAAGCCATCAAAGTGCCATAATAGAAACACCAAATACCCAAAAATAAACAATCTCTGAAATCAAGATACAGAGAGTAATAATCTCTCCCAAACAACAATCTCTCCCCCTGGGAGCAACATGTGTTTTCCTTGTGTTTTTCCATACCAATCTCTCCCCCTTTGACATCAAATGCCAAAGTTCTTACCAAGCCAAGTGTATATACAAAATACCAATCAATTTAGTATACCAACTACCCCCCCTGAGAAGTAGCTTCCCATCAAAGCCAGAAAAAAGATTTCTCTATTAATTTTGTCGGTTGATGACAATCATCAACTTCCTAAGTCTCTACCGGTGGGGGTATGACCCCAAGATGATCTCTGAGATATTCAAAAGTCTCCTTAGGTAGAGGATTAGTAAAGATATCTATAATCTTCTCTTTAGTATTCACATAAACCAGTTTTATTTCCTTTGCTTCAACATTTTCCCTGAGAAAATTTGGTTTCATAGAAACATGTTTGATTTTGGAATGTAATACCGGATTCTTAGATATATCAATTGTTGCAGTGTTATCACAATAGATAGTAATAGGTTCCTTTCATTTCACTTTTATGTCTTTCAGCATTTTTTTGAGCCATAGTACCTATGTATAGTTAGTTGCTGCTGCAACATATTCTGATTTTGTTGTTGATAAAGATATACAACTTTGTTTCTTACTCAGCCAAGAAACTAGTATGTTTCCAAGAAAGAATGCTCCATCGATGGTGCTTTTTCTATCATCCACATCTCCTGCCCAATTTGCATCTGTGTATACACATATCTCAAAGTTTTCATCTCTAGGATACCATAATCCAAGATTTATAGTACCTTGTAAGTACCAGAAAATACTTTTTACTACGAATTCATGATTTTCTCTAGGATTACTTTGAAATCTTGAAACAATACATGCTGCATTCATAATATCAGGTCTGGTTTGTGTCAAATACAGTAAACCTCCTATCATAGATTTGTATCTAGTTGGATTAATAGGTGTAGATTCATCCCTTAATGATAATTTGTCATTTGTGGTCATAGATGTGCTTACCTATTTAGAGTTCTCCATCCCAAATTTCTTTAGTAACTCTTTTAAGTACTTGGATTGACTCAAGAATATACCTTTATCAGTTTGTGAAATCTGCAATCCTAAAAAGAATTCTATTTCTCCAATCATAGACATTTCAAATTCTTGTCGCATTTTAATAGAAAATTCTTTACATAATCCATCTTCTCCTCCAAATATTATATCATCAACAAATACTTCTATAACCAGGATGTCATCATTAGTCACTTTATAGTATAAATTGTTGTCTGCGATACCTTTAGAAAAACCAATCTTCAAAAGATACTTATCCAATCTTGCATACCAATCTCTTGGAGCTTGCTTCAATCCATACAAAGCTTTTCTTAACCTACAAACCATATCTTTGTTATCTATGAAAGAAAATCCATCAGGTTGTTCAATGTAAACTTCTTCTTAAATATCTCCATTCAAAAATGCACATTTAATATCCATTTGATATACTTTGTAGTTATTATGTGCTGCAAAAGCCAAAAATAATCTGACTGCCTCAATTCTAGCTACCGGTGCAAAGGTTTCATTATAATCAATTCCTTCTTTTTGAGAATATCCCTTACACACTAGTCTTGCTTTATTTTTGATAACCTTACCATCTTCATTAAGTTTGTTTCTAAATACCCATTTGGTTCCAATTACATTTTTATCTTTAGTCCAGGGAACTAATGTCCAAGTGTTATTTTTCTCAATTTGTTCTAATTCTTCTTCCATAGCTTTAATCCAAAATTTATCTTCACATGCCTCATTAACCGATGATGGTTCAATTTGAGAAATAAGACATACATCTTCATTTTCCAATCTTCCTCTTGTCATAACTCCTTTAAACTTGTTTCCAATTATCTGATCTTTAGAATGATTCAGTCTTACATACCGGGGTGTCTTTGTTTCTTGTTGTTCCTTAGTTACTATGGAATCTACCAGTGTAACTGGATCTTCATTCTGTACTGGTGGATTCAGTGTAGGTTCATTTGTCAAAATTTTTGTTGCCAGTTCAGAGTCTATAAACCTTGAAGTTCCTCTGAATTGTTCATCAATCTTTACATTTGTACTTTCAAAAAATTTCTGCAATCTTTTGTTAAAAGATCTATATGCCTTTCTCTTAGATGAATAACCAAGAAATATTCCTTCATCACTTCTAGGATCAAATTTGCCAACATACTCATCTCTTCTGATATAACATTTACTTCCAAAAATTCTAAAATATTTAAGAGTAGGAGTAATACCAAACCATAGTTCATGAGGGGTCTTACCGGTTTCACCTTTGATGTGAACTTTGTTGAATGTATAGACCGTTGTACTGACTGCCTCTCTCCAATAAACATGTGGTAGGTTTGCTTCTGATAACATACTTCTTGCTACATCCAAGATAGTTCTATTTTTCCTTTCAACAACTCCATTTTGTTGTGGTGTCTGAGGTGCTGATAGTTGTCTTCTGATTCCATTTACTTCACAGAATGTATTAAATTCCTTAGATGTAAATTCTCCTCCTTGATCTGATCTTAGTCATTTTGATTTTCTTACCGGTTTCATTTTCTACCATTACTTTGAACAGTTTGAACTTTCCAAGTGCTTTTGATTTTGCTCTGAGAAAAGTAACCCAACACATTCTAGAATAGTCATCAATGATTAGCATGAAATATCTATCACCTTGTAAGCTTTTAGTTCTAGCTGGACCACATAAATCAGTGTGAATTAAATCAAGAGCATTATTGGATTTTTTTGGAATACTTTTGAAACTAGCTCTAACTTGTTTTCCAAATTGACATTCCTTACATACTGTATTGTGAGGTTTGACAATTTTAGGTAAATCTCTAACTACATTAATAGTACTGATTTTCACCATGCAATCAAAGTTTACATGACAGAGTCTCTTATGCCATAGCCAACTTTCATCAATATGTGCAATTAAGCATGTCTTTTCACTATTATTCAAATGAAAGATATTACCTCTAGTCTGATTACCGGTTGCAATTTCCAAACCAGTTCTATTCATGATTTTGCATTTTCCATTTTTGAATTGTAAATGAAATCCTTTCTCAACTAATTGACCAACACTCAAAATATTATGCTTTAATCCTTCAACATAGTAAACATTGTCAGTGTTATGCTTACCATCAAGAGATATTTTACCCTTACCTTTAATCAAACAGGCTTTGTCATCTCCAAATCTCACTAAGCCTCCATTGTATTCTTGAAAGTTCAAAAATTTACCTTTGTCTCCAGTCATATGATGTGAGCATCCTGAATCAATGATCCATTCATCCTTTACTTCAACTTTAGCTGCCAAGGCCTGTTCTACCAGCTGAGTAGTAGGTGTTGGTTGATCTTCTGTTATAGCAACAAAAACCCATCCATTTTCTTTTGGATCCTCATCAGAATCATCAGTCACATCTTCATCATCAATGTAACAAGATTTGTCTTTATTCTTCTTAAATATGTATCTCTGATATTCAGGGTTAGGCTTGTATGTTCTTCTAGCTTCTTCTCTTAGTCTAGCATGTCTATCAGGGCATCTTGAAGCCATATAACCAATCTTATTGTAGTTAAAACATTTAAAGGGTGCTTTACCTTCATACTTACTTCCAACTGGACCTTTAGGCATTTTCCTTATAATAGTGCTTCAAGTTCTTCATTTTCTTTCTTTCTTTCTTCAAGTTCTCTTGCATAAAAGGTTTTCCAATTAGACTTATCAAATGATGGAGCAAATGATGTTGATGCTTTAAAGGCAAAATCTATCTTTATAGTAGCAACAGGACCAAATTCTTCAATTTCAAAAGCTGAAAGTTTCCCAATCAATGTATCCCTAGTTACTGATGTATTAGGCATTGTTCTTAACTCATTTATAGTAGTGACTTTCATTTTATATTCTGGTGGCAATCCTCTTAAAACTTTTGAAACAATTTCATTCTCACTTAAGGTTCCTCCACAATATTTAATACCCAAAACAATCTCATTTACTCTTTCCATAAAAGCAGAAATCCTTTCATCTTCTTCCATTTTCAAATGTTCATACCTGACCCAGAAGCTTTCAAGTTTTGCAATTTTTACAATGGGATGTCCTTCATTTAGTGTTTCCAAATGATCTCAAATAGCTTTAGCAGTAGACCTATCCGATAGTCCCATGATTTGTTGATCAGATAATGCGCTCAAAAGTGCTTCTCTTGCTTTGCAATCATTTTCTTCATCTTTATTCAAGTTGGGTGGATTGGGCTGACTCTAAGTAGGAGCAGTATAACCATTCTTTGTAAAATCCTAGATGTCCTTTCCAATGCAATTTAGATGTGTCTCCATTCTGATCTTCCATATGCCATAGTTGGTTCCATCAAGTTTAGGACTTCCCTTCCTGAAATAGTTAGTAGACATTGGATCTCCTCAAGCTGTTAAACATCTGCAAAAGAGGATTAGGCTATGATACCAATTGTTAGGTCCCGGAGACAACTGAGAGGGGGGCATGAATCAGTTGTCAAATAAATTCAAATGAAAAACAACTTAACCAACTTAATGCTTAATACCGGTAAACTTGTTCAATATGCTGGTAGACAGTTTTAATAGTTAATTGCTATACTAGTAAGGATTAGTGCATGAAACATAAAGACAAAGTCATCCACAACACATAACACCAATATATTTACGTGGAAACCCTGTAAGGGGAAAAACCATGGTGGGAAACCTTACCCACAATCAGATGATACTACTACAAATAGTAAGTGTACATAAATGGGGTCTGCACATGCAGAAAGGCCAAGTGCCTAGAGCTCACTGCTCACTCACAAAATGGGAGTCACACTAACTACAATTGGATGGTTAAATCCAATAAGAATGTACTGCTAAAATTAGCATCTTCATATGCTGGATTCAATACTGGTGTAGTTTTGATTGTCTTCACAAAAACCCTCCTTCAAACTTCAAATGATGTCTATGTGTATAGCTCTGCTTATTCTCGCATATACCTTCACACAATCCTTTTTCGCATTCCACTATTGATCTTACAAATAAGATCTTACATTTATACCATAACCTAAGACCAATTTTAGTAGGCCGGCTCTACAAGATATTACAATAAAATTAATTTACATATCAATTAATACTTGATGCAATAAATGATTCAATATATTGGCTTAATGCATTACAACAATAATAAGTCATCTCCATAGCATGCCATGCTGATCTGGAAAAGATAAACCTATCGGTGTAACCCTGGACCTATTTACCGGTAACAGCAAATATGCAAATGCTAATGTACCAATAAACAAAACTCCAAGACACGGTGCCCACATAATGTCTTTGACATAACCAAGTGTTTTCCATATCATTCTAAGTGTTGGTGAACATTATATCTTGTCGGTGTACCAGATACCGGTAACTGTGCATGAGTCACTTGCTTTCTGGTGAATGGTGCTAACTCTCCAAAGTGCCAGAGTTGATAAGTGTTTAGTAGGTGTTGACATCAATGACAAAACCATACCAAAATACCAATAGTTGACAGAGAGGTGGAGATGAGGGGATTGGGGGCCATGTGCCTCAGTAGGATGTTCCAAAGCAAGAGACTGGGGATAGTCTTAGAGCATAGATAGATCAACTTAGAGCACGGGTACAAACATTCATGAAAGAGAGAGACAAAGTTGTTAGGAGATAGCAGGATACTCAGGGCCTCCTTGATCACATTCAACAAGTTGGATTGGGCACTCTCTCAGCTGATACTGTTAGAGCACTAGTTCGGTCTGGGAAGGAGACTTCCCATTGGCAATGATTATATGAGGATTTAGTTGCAGAGAGCCAAAGAGCAAGTAGCTATCATACCACTGTGAGGATGGATACAAGCAGCGGTGGAGTCATGGGACCTCCTTAGAGGAGTGGTGATCATGTGTGACAGGCATCTAGAGGATCTTCTAACCCACAACCACAGAGACACACAGAGTCATGTGGTAGTGGTACAAGACATCCTTGACTTGACTTTGTATTGATGAGGCACTTGTACTTTTGATCTGATATCATTGTATACTTGGGATTTTATTGTTTTATGATGATCTATATGCAGACACATACTCTATATGATGATCTTTTATTGTGCATGCTACTCTATTTTATGATGATGATCTATATGCATTGATTATATGGGTGATGTTTTGATCTTTTCTCTTCATTATGATGATGCTTTATATGATGATACAATGATAAATGTTTTTAATTTTTTATTTTGATAACCTTGGATGCAAATTAAAATTATTACTAACTTAAATGATATGTTGTACTTAAATTATGCAAATGCAATTATCGATATGGGAATGCAAATGAATGAGTGATTTTATTTCTCTCTTTTTTTGTGTGTAGGATGATGTAAATACAAAGATCTACATGATATGTTTTTTATTTTTATATGTAATGCTTATAATGATTATGAATCTAAGTGCAAAGATGCAACTAAATGGTCTTTAATGAACTTTAATGATAATGCAAATAATAATGATGATACACTACATGATTAATGAAATGCACTTAATTGAATGCAAACTAATGCAATGATTAAAAAGCAACTAAATGAAATGGATGATGATTAAAATGATTCTAAAAATTAATGCACCTATAATGATCAAATGCAAATTATTTTTGTTTGTCCAAGTATACTCAATCTTTATTCATGATCGTTGATCTGTGAATGAAATGAAATACTTATAATGCAACTGACATTGAATGTTTATAATGCAGATGAATAATGAGCAAATCTAAAAATGATACTACCATTCTTCATATGTTATCTTGTAATAGTGCTTGATTTCATCATTGAGCTTTAAAATGTTGTAAGAAACTACAAGCAACTTGACATAATGATCCAAGCTGACCTGAGTATTTCTTACATGGATTTTGATATAGCAAGTTAATACAAGGATTATCCCCTTTCATGCATGACTCGAAACATCCTTCTTGATCTTTTGTCGATCATATCCTTAGACAAGTGCATACCTTAATAAGAGATAAAACACAGACAACAATCAAAGAAAATAATCATGCCCCATCATATCTTCTCTAGTCATGGACATCCTTGAGTCGCATAGAGTACATGATTAGCAATAAAATCAAGAAATAAACATGGAGTCTTGTAGGTCATTCACATGTTCTCATGGTCATTAACTAATATAATCATCTTAATCAATGATCTTGGATAATCCTTTATTACTTGTTAGTTGATTCTTCATTTTTTAAGTTTCATGATTCAGTTGTTATAAGATACCTTGTTCTTTGTTGCTTTGTTCCTCATTATCTGTTTCAAAATCCTAGGTGTTTTTGGTTTTTCTAAGTTTTCTGAATGTTTTGGATTTTCAAAGATTCAAAAGATCACCTTAGCAAAAGAAAATAGGATTTTGCCCCCGACAGAAACAAAAATTTATTATGGATGTACAAATTGATCAAGATCCAAACCATGGCGGGATAAAATTGCAGATTGATTGATTCTGATAAAATCTAAGACAATGACTACAACAAGTATGTCAAAGATTGATAATTGTTGGTAAACTCCATTTTTCTTGCTAAATGGTTCAAAGCAATAGATGCGAAAGATGGAATGGATAAGCTAGGATAGATGAAAGCGATAGATGCGATAGGATGGAGTGGATAGGTGCGCAAAGAGATCTCATATATGGAAGAACTCACTTTTTTAGATAGCGCCCTTTTACCAGGTTTTCACCATCTAAATTTATTGCATTTTTTTAAAAAAAAATTTAATGCTTTTTTCGGGACTTTATATGCTTTTTATTGATGATTTTCCAGGACTTTAATTCTCAAGCACAGAATTTCTTGAGATAAATAGAATTGATAGGTTCATCAAACTAATCAACTTCAGGGGTAGATAACTTGTATGCTCCTGACCCATATGCTGCTACTATGGAAAAAGGACCTAACCAATTTGATTCAAATTTACCCTTCTTTTCTTGGTCTTGTTGATTTCTTGGATTCTCCCTTAGAAATATATCTCCAATCTAAAAAATGTGTGGCTTGACTCTGTGATTATAACTTCTTGTGATTCTTTGTTGATATACTTTCAAATGATCTATTGCATTTTGGTGACGTTCCTAGATCAGCTCAAGTTCTTGAAGTCTAGAGACTCATTTTTCTTCCTCTGTAATAAGACCTTTCAGTGAAACCCGTAGAGAAGGTATCTCTACTTCTATGGGTAATATGGATTTTGATCCATAGACTAAGAAATATGGATTTTCCCTCATTGGTGTTCAAATGTTGGTTCGGTATGCCCAAAGAGTAGGATTTAGTTGAATGTGCTAGTCTTTTCCAACTTCATTGACTATTTTCTTCAAGATTTTCAAGATAGTCTTGTTTGATGCCTCGGCTTGACCATTTCCTTGTGGATAATATGGAGTAGAAAACCTATGTTGGATATGAAATTGCTCACATAGTTCCTTCACATCTTGATTCTTAAAAGGTCTTCCATTATCAGTGATAATGGTCATAGGAACTCCATAGCGACAGATTATATAATTCAAGATGAATGATGATATTTATTTTTGTGTCACTTTTGTCAAAGGTACTGTTTCAATCCATTTAGTGAAATATTCAATAGCAGTCAAAATCAACTTATGTCCATTAGAGGATGAAGGATTTATCTTTCCTACCAAATCAAGGCCCCATTGAGAAAATGGTCATGATCCGGCCATAGGATACAATTCTTGTGTTGGTGTGTGAATGAGATTCCCATGGATCTGACATTGTTTGCATTTCTTGGCATATGTGAATGAATATCTCTCCATAGTAGGCTAATAGTAACCCATACGAAGAAGTTTCTTAGCCAATATTAATCCACTTGAGTGTGTGCCACAAATACCTGTGTGAACTTTGTTAAGAACTTTGTCAGATTCTTCTTGTTCAAGACATCTCAATAAAGTGCTATCTAGACCTCACCTATATAAGGTATTGGCAATAATAGTATAGCGAGATGACTGATGGATCAAATTTCTTCTTTGATTATGGGATAGGTCAGGAAGAAGGATATTCTCTTTTAAGTACTGATAAGTTTGGCCGTATAAGGATTGACTGGTTCCCGATATATGGAAAATCATGTAGGTATGTTGGGATTGAATGGTAGGGGTTAATATATCTTCCACAAGGAATTCTTAACACTATTGATTCTCCTAATTCTGCAAGAGAGATGCTATTGTATCCATTGCATCTATTTCTTTGTTCTCATTTCTTGGGACTTGAGTGAATGATACTTCGTCAAAGTGCTCTTTAAACTCTTCTACCAATTGTTTGTATGGCATGAGCTTGTCATCCTTAGTTTGACAATCATCATTTATTTGGTTGATGATAAGCTGTGAATCATCATAGACATGTAATTCCTTGATATTCCATTCAATATCCATTTTGAGCCCAATAGCCAATGCTTCATATTCTACAGTATTGTTTGTGCACAAAAACCACAGTCTATATGATTTTGGAATTGTGTGTCCTTGAGGTGTGATGAACAAAATTCTTGCGCCTGATCCATATTATGTATAAGAACCATCAAAGTACAATTCCCAAAATTTTGTACTTACTGTCAGAATGTCTACATCAGGAAATTCAATGTGCAATGGTATGTCATTTTGTAGAGGTTCTTTGGCTAATTGATCAGAAATGACTTGTCCTTTGATATCTTTTTGATCAACATACTCTATATCAAATTCACTCAGTATCATAACTCATTTGGCTAGTCTGCCTATCAAAGTTGACTTGTTCAGCAAATACTTTAGTGGATCTATCTTGTCTATTAGTTTCACAGAATGAGTCAGCATATAATGTCATATCTTCTGAGTTGCAAATACAACTGCTAGACATGTCTTCTCTATTAATGTATAATTCAATTCATAGCCGACAAGTGTTCTATTGATGTAATACACTTCTCTTTCTTCTCCTTCTTCATCGTGTTGTGCTAGGAGAGTGCCTAATGATACGTTTGTCACCGAGATATAGAGTAACAATGGTTTCCCTTTGATTGGTGATACCATTACTGGAGGATTCATGAGATATTCTTTGATTTTTATAAAAGACTTCACATTTCTGATCCCATTTGAATGGAACGTTCTTATGGAAAAGATGAGTGAATGGATGACATCTATTTTCTAATTGAGAGACAAATCTTCTAATTGATTGCAATCTTCCTTGTAAAGTCACAATTGACTTATGTTCCTAGGTGACTCCATTTCCATGATGGCTTTGACCTTTTCAGGGTCTACTTCAATTCCATGAGCTGATATAATGTACCCAAGAAGTTTTCCAAAGGTTACTCCAAATGCACATTTCTTTGGATTTAATCTCAACTGATATCTTTCCAACCTATCAAATATCTTTCTTAAGATATTCAAATGTTCTTGTCTTGTATGATATTTTGAAAGTATATCATCTACATAATCTTCCATAAATGTATGCATCATATAATAGAAAATTATTGTCATAGGTCTTTGATAAGTTGCTCCTGCATTCTTAAGCCCAAATGGCATAGCATTCCATCAATAAGTAGCCCATGCACAGGTGAATGTTGTCTTTTCTTGATCTTTAGGGGTGATTATTATTTGATTGTATCCTGAGAATCCATCCATAAATGAAAACATCTCATGCCCTACTAATAAGTCCACAATTATATCAATGTTGGGTAGTGGGAAATCATCTTTGGGACATGCTTTGTTTAAATCTCTAAAATCGGTGCAGACTCTTATGCTCTTATCTGGCTTTGACACTAGAACAATACTTAAAACCCATTCTGGATAGGCAACAAGTCTTATAAAACCCACATCTAATAGTTCCTTTAGCTCGGCTTTTACAAGAAGAGAGATGTGTGGAAATGCATCTTCCTTAGCTTTTGTTTAACTGGTTTTGCTTTTAAATCCACATTGAGATGATGCGTTTTAAGATCTAGATTAAGTCCTGGCATGTCTGCATAGGACCAAGAAAAATTTATGTCTTTGTCGGAAGAATTCTATGTATTATTTCCTCTCTTTATCTAACAATGAGGCAATAGAATGAAGTATCTTGGGATCCTTTGATGTGCCAATGTTTATTGCTTCTGTTGATTCTATTAGAATAACAGATCTCTCCTAAAAATATGCAAGGAGGATGTCAAACTTTCCATCTTCTAGCACCTCAAAGAGGTTTTCACCATCAAATACGTCCTTTGTTTTTCCTCTTGATTGATCTAGTGTTGCAATGAAATGGTTTCAACACTAGGTCTCTTTCCTTGTTTTATTTCAATTTTACAACTGGAAAGTTTGGTATTCTCCTAACTATAAGAAATGTTACTTGATTCCACAATGGAAGATATCTTAGGTGCTATGGGTTCAATAGCATTAAGATACATAGATAAGTCATGATCATTGGAAAAGACATCCAATTCAGGGTTTTCTAGATTATCCCAATCAATTAGTTCTAGATGAAGCAGGAGTAAGTCACAATCATCATCATTGTTAGGTGCTTCAAAGTTCATAACATAATGGTCATAATTTGGCATAGAGTAGGTAATGTCATAGATAGAATGATCTTGAGGATAGTCTCTCCCAAGTGTTCTCCAATTAGTTTTAACAAAATTAATGTTAGTATTTTGTAGTTCACACTCAAATGGCTCTTCATCTTTTCATTTGTCCCTTAAATGAATGGATTATATCAACACACATGTCTTTAGTACTGCAAGTTCCTGCTTGATTATTTTCAATAAATTCATTTTTCTTTTGAAGTTGACATACTTGTGTACATGATATAGAGGATTCTTTTGCTAGCTTTTGTCTTCTTTCAAACTCAACTTCTTTTGGACTAATAGTCAATCCTACTTGACTATCTCTTAGTTCTTCTATGTTTTTTCCATACCTTGGTACATATCACTCCTCATTTGATAGAAATAAGATATTTCTAGATGCTTGATCCATATCTGTTTTTACTTCTTGTGGCATTACTTCTTGGTCTTTTTCATCCCCTTTCTTTTGTTGTCTTGTATATGCCTCTTTTCTATGGATTTTGAGTTCTTCTTTTCTTCTTTCTAACTCTATCTTTTTTTTTTTAATAGACAAGTCTTCCTTTGTGATAGTTGCTTGCTCTTCATTTTTTTTCTTCACTTGATATACTAGATGAGACATCTGAACCCCATTCATATTCATTTGAATCTATCTCTGAACCATTGTCTAGGACTACACCACTATACCACACAGGAATGTTGTATGGTGCAAAAAGTTCCCTTATTCCTACCATCTCTACTTTCACTGCTTCTGGAATATCTTGTTCAGATTTTGCATTTGCTCGTATTCCTTGAACTTCTTGAAAAGATTCTTCTTGAAAAGATTCTTCTTTTCCTTTTGATTGCAATTTTCTCTTCTTGTTTCTTCTTCTTGGCTACTATTTTTGTTGCTTGATGTAGCTTTTCTTGCCATTGTTCTTCTTTAGAGACTTATTTCTTTCTCCACTTTGGCTGTTCATAATTATGGTGCTTTTGATTTGATTTTAGATATCCAAGTCCTGATTTATCTTCTTTAGATTGTGAGTGAGGACAAATAGGTTCCTGAAATACCTTGATGTCGCTTACCAATTGGTCCTTTTCCTTCATATCCCATTTTTTGCATGATCTTATAACCATTGCCATATTGTTCTATGGGAATATTGACTTATGCAGTTGTTGCTACAATTTCATCTTCATCTTTGTACAACCAACCAAGAATGTCTGTATCTTCAGTTTCTTCTGCAAGTGTTCCATCTCTAACAAATTCTCCATTAAACATGTCTTTTGATTTCTCTGAGGTTCAAGATTGGATATTTGTAGGCTTTCCATATGATTTAGGTGAAAGTGGAAATTTATGCAAAGAATATTTTCCCATTCCTTCCTCATTTAATTTGATCCTTTTCTCGAAGGTTTCCTATAACTTTTCTTGAATTTCTTTGGTAGGATATACTGATTCTCTATTGTGTGGAACTCTTGTATCTTGTGTTGGCTTCAGATTATTGCAATATTAACTAGAGTCTACAATTATAGTGACCTCTTGTCCTTCATGATGAAACTTTACACATTGATGATATGTAGAAGGAACTGCTTGCATGTTGTGAATCCATGGCCTTCCCAGAACAATGTTATAAGAGAGGTTCAAATCTAAAACCTGACATAATGTATTCCTTTCCACAGGTCCTATTTTGATTGGTAACACCACGGTTCCTTTAGAAGAACGCTTTGCTTCATCATAAGCCTTAATGGTTATTTTCTTTTTTGGATCTACTGCATTTTTTGAATATCCCAAAGCCTTTATTAAACTTAATGCACAAATGTTTAAGCCTACTCCGCCATCTATGAGTACGTGTTTGACACGAGTTTTATTAATGGTGACTTCAACATGTAAGGGAGCATTGTGAGGATGTTGCAAGGATGCGTCATCATTGTCAGAAAATGATAAGAAATGAGAGGCTATAAGGTATCCCACCATGTTTTGGAACTGATCCACATCAAAGTCTTTTGAAACTGTTGTTTCTACTAAATCTTTTTCTAAAATTTCTTTATGCATAGGTGATACTTTGAGAAGTTCCAAAATTGATATTTGAGTGGGTATTCTTTGTAATTTCTCTACTAAATTGTATTGTTGTGAAGTGGATGTTGAGTCTTTTGTTATACCCAGAAAGGTGACCTTCGCTTTGCTTCTTGTAATGACATTGATTGGCTCTGAAGGTGTGTTATCTTTAACATTGATGACATTTACCACATCATCATATGCATAAGTGTAGTTCACTTTGGCTTTTCCTTTGTCATCTTTTAATTGGGATTGTTCACCTTTTTTATAATTCAGAAGTGGAGTTTTGAAGGCTAGGTGTGATTCATTTGTCTTATGGCTATCCACTGCGATACTTTCATTATCGATTAGATCCTGGATAAGGTATTTCAATCTCTGACAATCATTAGTTTGGTGTCCTTTATTCCAATGGTAATTACAAAAATGATTCTCATTCCACCAACTAGGCTTGACTTGTGGTTCATAACTTCTTGCTTCTGGTAAAACAATCAGTTTTTTTGCAAGCAGATTTTTCAAAGGTGCAAGGGGTTGAGCTTAGTTGGTTAAAGCATTGAGTTCTGAATGTGGAGACCCAAGTTCAACTCCCATGAGGGACACCTTTGTGTAGAATTCTAAGTTGTGACTCTTGGTCTTTCATTGGTGTTTAAAGTGCATTTTGAAGCTGTGACCCTTGGTCTTCCAATTGTTGTTTCTAGTTTGGTGCTCGAAAGGAGATGGTATTTGTAATAAGTTTCTGATGTGGATGCTCGAATGAGAAAAAAATGAGTTTTATGATTCTATGATACTTAATACAAAAAAAGAAGAGTTTTTAAAGCTGATTCCAAGGGTTCTCCAATGTTTCTGAATTTCCTGCGAGGATTGGAGAAGAAAGACTTGGATTTATTGCTTTCTTGATTGTTATTATCTGGGATTTGACTTTATAGATTAAAGATTCATTGTTGTTTTGCAGAACTATTGTCATTTCCTCCATTGATGACATTCCTATTCTTTGACCAGAACTTGGGATTTTCATTGTTTGCATTATTGTTGTTGTTGTTGTAAGAATTATTGTAAAGTTTTAGCTCTCCTTTCTTTACCATTGTGTCTTCTATTTTCAGACCATTCTCAATCATCTTGGCAAAAGAGGGAGGACATTGCATTTTTAGTCAATAACTCATTTCACAGATAAGATTATCAATGAATATGTCCATATTTTCTTGATCAGGTACATCTCTTAGATACCTATTAAACACTTGTTTCCATCAATGCAAGAAGATCATAAAAGATTCACCATTCTTTTGTTTAACATTACATAAATCCAGCATTGTTATCTCATTCCTTATATTGTAGGAGTATTGTGAAATAAATCTATTCACAAGTTCTTCAAAAGATTTGATTCCAGATGGTAATCCTGAAAACCATTCCATTGATTGTCCATTTAAACTCCTATGGAAAAGATGCATCAGGTAAGTTTTGTCATGCGCAAATTCCATACTCATAGTACAAAACTCCCTAATGTGATCCTGAGGATCATATTTTCCATCGTATTTGTCATATTAGGGATCTCGCAATGTTGTGGAAATGGTATCATATTCAAATTTTTATCAAAAGTATACGAGCAAATATCTTCCAATGAATACTTCTTGGAGCTTGTTCCATTTTGCATATCTTGTATCTATTGTTGTAGAGTTTGCATTTGTTGAGTGAGATTTAACAACGGATTATCCATGCGGTTTCTCCTTATTTCCTCGTAATTTATTTTATCACTACGCTCTCTTCTTGTGCCATCTCATTCTTTTCTTGTCTCTTCATGACTTTCTTTGTTTACATCTTTGTTATTTGGATCATCTATGTTTTGGGTGTTACTTGCCTCTGCATCTTGTTTCAAGATTTCTATGTTAAATTCTTGTGGCAATTTAGATCCTGATTTTGCCAACATCAAAAGATATTTCTCTTTTTGTTTTGCTAATAATTTTTCCATCAGTCTATCAAATTTGAAATCTTGCTCAACTTCTCTAATGGTGTTATTGACCACTTCTTCGTCAACAGCCATATACACAAAAGTTTAGAACATCACATTATCTTCTTCCTCCATTTGTTTTTTTTTTTTCTAAATTGTTCGTATTGAGCTCTAGTCCAAACTAGCATGTGATTGTTTCAAAAAATTTGAAGTTTCCAAAAGACAACTCAATAGGTGATTATTGGTTTTGGAAGATATGCTTTGTTGATTTTACCACTATTGTTTGTTCGTTGTGATAAAGCATCTCTTTGTTGAAAAGCATGTCCTTGAAAAATTTCTCCATCAAATTCTATCCCGCAGCCACATAAATAGTGACAAAAATGGTGTCTGAATGTCCTATGTTTTAATAAGATCTTGTGATTGATATACAAGAATCTTATTCTTTTTTGAATAGCTTTATAATTGGGTTTTCTTTTCTTAAGGTGATACTTAAAAGTCATATAAGCATCTAATAGTTTACAAGTTTGTTTGATTCCAATGTTGGTGCAATTTTGATTTTGATATGACATAGGTTCAAAATAGGAAAGATATATCCAAGATAATGAACACAAGATGAATTGATCAAGCTTTGTGATAGAGGATTTGATATATCCTATTGAGAAACTTGACAATGATGTTGATTTATTGCACTTAAAATGTTTGAATCAATAGCTTGTTGAATGTTTATGCTTGTGAAAACCTTTCAGAAATAGCCTGTTGGATTAGTGACCCAGTTATTGAACTAGTTTGAAAATATGTGATAGTTTAGAGACAAATCTACTCAAGAACTATTTTGATACTGATGCTGAAATTTTGGTTTGATATGATTTTTAGATGTGAAAAAGCATTTGTGCTAACTCCTGTGGTAAAGAGTGTTAACTTATGGGATAAAAGCACTATTTTGTTGCTTGAAGGTGCTATTCTGACTATGTTTCAAGGATTCTTTTCAAATCTTTCACCAAGTTGTTGGATTTTTTGCTCATTTTTAGATGATGATTTTCTTCAATTTTTTACCATTTTGAACATGTCATAAACATAGAAGACACAATGTTTTGAAATACACAATGCATAAGCAAGTACAAATCTTATGGCAGGCTGAGACAATAATTGTTGAATCTCACATGGGGTTTCCCCCAAGGCTACACTATTCAAAGTGGATATTTAGATGCTTAACCCCACTGGCTCCACCCTCGGCACTCACTTCTCTGAGGCAGCCAAGCCCCAGTTTCCATGAAAACTCCCCATGGCAAACTTTATATCTGTACTAAGAACCGTATGTGTGTGAGCCCCTTCAGAGGTCTGACCTCTTGCGCCAACAACTAGAAGGATTTTGGCAACTAGTACAAGTGGTTTTTAGTAAAGGCTTCTGGTCATGTGGCTATACATGTGGCACTTTCAGCTCTATAACTACAAAAGGTTACTAGCCTATAGAGGTTACGCTCCATAGGGTTTATGGGGAAACATAGTATCGGTATGAACTTATTAGCACATGTTTCTTGTGACTTTCATCACAAACATGATTTATTTAGAGTAGATTGGAAGGACTTGGTATTAGCCCATTTCCATTTTAGGTCATTCCCTTCTCACTAGCCCCCTCAAGTCAACTCGAGAAGGTAGGCCCTCTAAAGGTTATACATAAAAGAAAGTAGGTCTGGTTTTCTAATCATGGTATGAGTGTGAGAGCATACTTGCCTACTACTTCAACAAGCATGGAAAACACAAGTTCATTTTAGCTTCCTAAGATCTATATGCAGCTACTTTAAAGAAGTCACTCAAAATACAAGTTGCATGCTATCAATTTATCCCCTTAGTTAAACTAAATGAGCAAGACATGATGTATTACTTTCCAAAATAGAGCTCTTAATTAAATAGGTGAGGAAATGCATGAAATTTGCTTAAAAAGAATCCTGCACATAGACATGTTAGTAGTTTGAAATTTTCAGTTCTTGGACATTTGAACCCACAAGAAAATTTTGTCAGTTGCAAATAAAAGTGTTATCCTAACAAATGTGTTCTCTTTCACCTCTAAAGCACTAACCTAAAGGACAAAAGTGCTAACTTGAAATACAAAAGTGCTACTCGACGGACTAAGAAGCAAGAATTCATTGAAAAAAGCGTTAACCAAACTGACAAATGTGTTAACCTAAAGGACAAAAGCGATCTTCTGAAGATTAGATGCGTTGATTTATAGACAAAAGTGCCAACCTAAATGATAAATGTGCTAACCTGCATGACAAAAGTGCTAACCTATCAAACAAAGGTGTTGTTAGAACTCACACAGGCGTGAATCTATATTATAAATGCGTTAAATTTTCTTTTGCAAGAATTAGATAGGACATAAGAAAGAATATGTGAGGCTCTAAGCCCCACGGTGGGTGCCAAAATGTGTCAACTTGAATTTCACCATCAGAATACTACCTGCAACATATTAGTTTCACAAAATACAAAGAAAATGCTATAGGAAATCCAAACTCAACCAATGAAACTACATGAAATTGTTATAAAATAAAAACATTATTTTTACCTTCATGATTTAAGTCTTATTGTGTCCTAACTCCACTGTTCCTAGTTGCAGATGGTGTGCTCTTAGACAAGCACTGGTAGCTTCCAAGATGGCATATGAAGAATGGACTGATAACTGATAGTTAACTAATACTATGATATGCAATTCTAAATGATTATACTAAATGAGAAATGCTAAATTACTTCAAGATTAAAACTCACGGATGCATAAGTTTTCACACATGGATAGCTTGAAAACTCACTTTAAGACTAACTCTTTCTCAACTCAAACTCTTGATTTTATAGACTTTGAGAGGATAAGATGATGTGGCCTGGATCAATGGTCATGATCAGATCTGCAAATTTGGATGGCTATGAGAAAAGGTGAAGGTTGAGAGAAAAGGGGAAGGAGAAGACAAGTGTCACTCATCTCACCTTGACTAGGTTGTTAACTGAGGGAATCTAGGAATGGTTGGAGAAGATTTAGGCATGAGATGACAAGTGGACTCAAGTCCTTCCTAAGATGTAGGGATGTTGGAGGGAATATAGAAGAAAATTTAAGAAATATGGATACGTACACAATATTTCATTAAATTTGGAGGTTGAAGATAAATGTTGAATTAATATTTAAGAAATATTAATATCTTTAGCCACATGTTTGATGAGTTGGAAAAGGAAAGATGAAGTGGAGATGGAAGGTGAGTTGGAAAAAGGGATTAAATAATTTAGAAATTATTTAATATTTGTGACTATAGGATAGAAGAATAATCATTAAATATTAGATATTCAAATGATTGGAGGAAATAATTAAATATTTAGATATTCAATTAATTAGAGGAATAGGATAAATGAAATAATTAATAAAGTATTTCAATTAAATTAATTAATAGAAAGACGTGAAATGAATTAAATAAATTAATCTTTTCAAATTAACTATTTAATAGAAGAATTATGATTATATAAATATAAAATATCTATTTAATCGCTCATAGCCATTTTTATGTGTATACATACATAATTAGGGGCCTACACATGTAGGAAGGCACACTGCCTAAAGTGCACTACTCATCACAAAGGAGCCTCGCTGACTACAGATACAAAGTACTGAATTATAAACAAAATTCTGAACTGTGAGTGTGCATCAAATATGTTGGATGAGTTCTCATTTAATTACGGACTGTACTGGTTATCACTATCTCCTTCTTCACCAATAACCTTGTTCGCTTCCCAATCCTTTTCACAAATAACCAAGACTAACAACAGATCAATTATGTCGATCAGGATCTTGCTTGCATAATATCACATAACTTGTTGCATCTATATTTCAAAATGACCTAGTCGGACTGACTTATATACCTTTTACATACATAAACATGAAGGCCTTATGTCGGCTTACAATAATATTACAAAAGATAAATACATGTCGGCATAGACAAAAATATAAACATTAATCTTCATGATTGTTGCCGCTAAAACCTTTTTCAGATCAATCTTCTATGTCGACCTCCAAATATTGGTTCCTAGTTTGTTGGTTTCCCTTGCTTGTCGGTTTCCTTGAATGTCGGATATTAAATCTTGAGTACCGGAGGATAGCGGACAAGTATCCAACCCAAAAAGATGTGTGTTGTCATCAATGACAACACCATAAGCTCGGATGAGTGTCAATTGCCAATAATTTTTTACATGGAAAACTCGATCAAGGGAAAAACCACGGTGGGAACCTACCCACAATATGATGATACTCTGTTAGAAGTATTAGAAATATTACAATGGAGAATGCACTTGCATTCAAGAACACTGCCTAGAACTCACTGCTGAAAAACAAGAAAGGGATACAACCCAAGGAAGACTCACAGTCTTACAAACAGATTTTGATCACATCCAGAAGATCATGAACTGATAGAATAGCATCTCCTAATGCCTGGTTATAGTTCCAGTTAAGCACATAACAACTTCTCTTCTTCACACTTCTTCTCTGCCTCCAAAAGATGTATGCATTATTCTCTCATACACATTATGATTCTCATCCATACACACACTCTATTACAAAGATATCAACCTTGTGAATATTATCAAGGTCAGCTCAACACACACCACCTAATTACAAAAATATAACCACACGCTACAATATCACATGTAGACCAAGCAATGTTGGATAAGACATAGCACGGACCCATTTCATATGCCTTGAATGTGAAACACCTCCAAGAATTATGCATAGAACATCCACAACATGCTACAAGCATCTGGTTGGCCAAAATAATGAAGAACACTAACACATCATATAAATCATCAATTACATGCACAACAATCAATGCATACCACCAACACAAAAGGAACATGACCAAAAAACATCCACAAGCATCATGAACTACCATCGCAACATTTGCATCAACACAAAATTATTAGAATCACATCATCATTATACCAAACTTCAAAAATACTAACTGCAATGACTGTCAACCTAGAAAAATCACTTGCGAAACTCCAAACCATGAACCACCTAAATTAAAGATACACATCAACATCCCAAACACATCTCAAAATCCGTAGATCAATATATTGCAACGCAGAGAAATTCAAATCAAAATACTAACACTCTCTCACCACTGAACAACAGAAAAACCAGCTACAACACAAATATCCATAACTCACTCAAATATCCATGTGGACCTATGAAAATTGCACTAAATCATCTATACACAATCCTCTACAAACCCTTTAATTCACAAACTCTGATCATCAACATGTTGAACAAATTCACTTACTGACCTCCACCAAATCACTAACATAAACAGAGAAATATGTTGACATCAATGACAACACATCTCTCAGATATCACTAAAGCACATATTTATAGCATACTCCTAGCAATATCCAACAATCTCCCCCTTTGGCATTGATGGCAACATAATATGTGAAAAACAATCAATAAAAAAGAAATCAACAACTCTCTCATATTACTCTCTCCCACTATACAAATAAATCTCTCACCTTTAGATTATTGCATAGTTTTTCACATGAATCTCTCCCCCTTTGACATCAATGGAAAAGGCACATATTTGCACCACAAAACTCAAAACTAACTACTCCCTTGAGTAGCATCCTCCACTCATCAATCAAGATCACAAGATATGACTGTGAAATGCACCGAACTGATGCATACCAATGCATCTTAGTTATGATCAGGAGAAGAAACCACCCCTAACTTCCCTCTAAGATACTCAAAAGTATCTTTAGGAAAAGGATTCATAAAGATGTCTGCAATATGTTTCTTTGTAGGCACATACACCCATTTTACTTCCTTCTCATTTACCTTGTCTCTCAAAAAGTTAAACTTGATTGATATATGCTTAGTCTTGGAATGAAACACTAAATTCTTAAAATTATTAATTACACTTGAATTGTCACAGTAAATTTCAATAGGCTCATCATACACAACTTTGATATCTTTCAACATTTTCTTCATCTATACCACCTGAGTACAATTGTTAAAGTAGCAATATATTATGCCTCTATAGTAGATAGAGAAATTGATTTTTTTTTCTCAATCATGAAACCAATATTTTTCCCAAGAAAAATGCACCACCACTAGTACTCTTCTAGTCAACAACATCTCTTACCCAATCAGCATCAGTAAAAGCACTCAAAGTAAAATCATCATCTTTAGGATACCATAAACCAAAATCAACAGCTCCTTTCAAATATCTAAAGATTCTTTTAACAGCTACAACTTGAGATTCCTTAGGATCAACTTGAAATCTAGCAACAAGACAAATAGCATTCATGATATCAGGACTGGTCTGAGTCAAATATAGAAATCCACCAATCATAGATCTGTATCTAGTTTGATTTTCTTTAGAAGAATCATAATCCTTATTCAACTTACATCTCATCACCATAGGAGTCCCAACTAGCTTTGTGTGCTCTAAACCAAACTTCTTCAACAACTCTTTCACATACTTTGACTAAGATATAAAGATCCCTTTTTCTGACTGAGTAATTTGCAATCCCAAAAAAAAATCATCTCTCCAATCATAGGCATCTCAAATTCATTCTGCATTTCATTAGCAAATTCTTTGCACAAACTATCATTTCCTCCAAAAATAATATCATCAACAAAAACTTCAACAATCAGAATGATATCATGATCAGTTTTGAAATATAGATTACTATGAGCAATACCTTTATTAAATCTAATCTTCAGCAGATACTTATCCAATCTAGCATACCATGCTCTTGGCGCTTGCTTCAATCCATACAATGTTCTCTTCAATTGACCCACCATATTTCCTTGATCAGTCAACTGAAATCCATCTGGTTTCTCTATGTACACCTCTTCTTTCAATTCACCATTTAGGAATATTGACTTGACATCCATTTGATAGACTTTGAAATCTTTGTAAGTGGCATAATCTACCAACTTCAATCCTTGCCACCAAAGAAAAAGTCTCTTCAAAATCAATTCCTTCCATTTGAGAATATCCTTTGCAAACAAGTCTTTATTTATTCCTAACAATTTCACCTTGCTCATTCAATTTGTTGTAGTAAGACCCATATAGTTCCTATTATATTTTTGTTCTTAGGTTTGGGAACAAGAATCCATGTATTTTTCTTTTAAAATTGATTCAATTCTTCTTTCATTTCTTTTACCCAATGTTCATCTTTACATGCTTCATTCACACCCTTAGGTTCAATCTTTAAAATCAGACAATATTCAATCTGATCTTTTACAATTCTTCTTCTAGCATGAACACCTTTATTTATATCTCCTATAATCTTATTTTCAAAATGATTCAATCTTACATACCTAGGAGTCTTAGGATTTTCTTGATTTTCAAATTCTTAAGTTCTTTCTTCTGCACTTGCAAGAGTTCCTTCACCTTGATTCACTGGATTCACTAGAATGATTTGAACTTGATTCTAAATCTGAGGTTGCTTCCCTTTATTTTCATTGTCACTCTAATCATCTAAATCATATCTGCAAGATTTTATCTATCTCTCATTGCTTTCATCAACCTTGACATTAGCACTCTCAACTATCTTTCTCAGTCTCATGTTATAACACCGGTAGGCCTTGCTTTTAGTAGAATAACCAAGAAATATTCCTTCATCACATCTAGCATCAAGCATCCCTGGATATTCATCCCTTTTTATATAACATTTACTTCAAAAAAATTGAAAATATTTAACAGCAGAGCATGACCAAACCATAGTTCATAAGGAGTCTTACCGGTATCATCTTTGATATGCACCCGGTTAAGAGTGTAAACAGAAATACTCACAACTTCTCTCCAATAAATATGTGGAACATTTCTCTACAACAACATTGTCCTAGTAGCTTCTTGAATGGTTCTATTCTTCCTTTCCACTACTCCATTTTTTTGAGAGGTTCTCAAAGCAGACAACTATCTTCTTATCCCATGCTCTTCACAATATGCATTGAACTCACTGGAAATGAATTCACCACCTCTGTTAGATCTCAGACACTTTAGCTTCAAACATGTCCTAGTCTCAACCATAGCCTTGAAAAAAATTGAACCTCTCTAAATCTTCAAACTTCTCCCTTAATAAATTAACCCACATCATCCTTGAATAATCATCAATCAGCAACATGAAATATTTGTCTCTTTGCAAGCTTCTAACTCTAGAAGGTCCACACAAATCAGTATGCACAAAGATCCAATAATCCATTTGAAAAATGCTTCTTACTCTTGAAAGATATTCTGGTTTGTTTCCCTAACTGACATTCCTTGCACGTAGGGTTAGCAGTTTTCATCAACTTAGGAAGATCTCTCACAGCCTGAGTAGAACTTATCTTAACAATGTTATCAAAATTTACATGACACATCCTTTTATGCCAAAACCAACTTTCATCAACTTGAGCAATCAAACATATTTTATCAGAGCTATTCAAGTAAAAGATGTTACCTTTAGTCTTTGTACCTAATGCAATCTCAACTTTGGAGCTATCCAGGATTCTGCACTTTCCATTCTTGAATTGAATAACATATCCCTTGTCAACCATCTGCTCAACACTCAAAATATTATTCTTTAGGTCTTCTAAATACAAGATATCATCAATATTTTTCTTACCATCAAGAGAAATGGAACCTCTACCATGGATTATACTAGCTTTACCATCTCCACGATTTACAACTCCACCTTTATACTTTTTCAATCTCACAAACTTACTCTTATCACCTATCATATGATGAGAGAATCCATTATTAATCATCCATTCATCTTTTTCTTCAATGTATGTAACCAAATCTCTTTCCACATTCATGCAGCTAGAAAAGTTAGTAGGCATTGGATCATCTTTCTTGATAGCAATAAACACCCATTCATTATCACTTGTATTTCCTTTATCTGATTCATCATCTAAAACACCTTCATCAGTAGTATGATAACATCTCTTCTAAAATTTAGGCTTGAAAGTTTTCTTAGGAACTCTTTCCGGACACCTTGAGGAAAAATGACCTATCTTATAACATGGAAAATATTTAAAGGGCAACTTTCCTTCATACATACCAGCTTCTTTAGGTAATATCTTCACAACCAGTGCTTCAAGCTCCTCAAGCTCTTGCTCCTCTTCTTCAATCTCATTTCTCTACTTCTCATATCTAGACATCCACATTGAAGAACTTTCTCCTAGATCATATCTCTGCTTATCCTTTCCTGAAACAGTGGCTTTGAATGCAAATTCTACCTTAGGAAGGGAATCAAAAAACTCACTTAATTAAAAGGCTGATAACTTACCAATCAACATGTCTCTGATCACATCAGTCACGGTTTGGATCTCCTCAATAGTGACAAATTTATGTTTGTAGGATGCAAATAAGGATCTGAGCACTTTACCAATAATCTCTAATTCTTCCAGCTTTTCACCGACACATCTAATATTGTAGACAAGTGTTAGGATTCCCAAAGATACTGAGTATCTGATCCGTAATAATATTTTCTTAACTTATAACATGAAAAGCATATTAAAACTGTGTACTGGTAAACCAGAAATAATGCAACAAATAAGAATAACAACCACAACATGAAAAGCAAACCATAACACAATATTTTAACGAGGAAACCCAGTGTGGGAAAAACCTCAGTGGGATTTGTGACCCACAATATTCACTTACTGGCCAATAAGAGAATATTACTGCTACAATAGGGGCCTACACATGCAGGAAGGCAAAGTGCCTAGAGCTCACTACTCAATTACAAAAGAAGTCACACTGACTTACAAAAATGGATTATACAAATCCAATGTCTTGTACTGCATCATATTAGCATCTGTTATGCCAGATTCAGTATCGGTTTAAGCTCTACTACATACATAAACCCTTAACCACTAATTTGCATATTAGGTCTGCTACCTTCTATATTTCGCATCATACCTTATCATATGTTAAATGATCTACAATGATCTCATACATATATGAGTCATATTACAATCTGCCATGTTGGCTTACAAAATATTTTACAATTAATTACAAAATACATTAATACAAAATTGTTGTCGGCCAAGGTGTCGGTATTCTTTCTTTTCGGTGCCAATGTTTTGTATGTCGGTGTAGAGTCTGTCGGTGCCAGTGACGATGTCTGCATGTCGCTATCACATGATTGTAAGGTTTCCATCAATGACAATACCTTCAATCACCTACAATTTCTCATTGGATTGTGCATTTTCCAACAATCTCCCCCTTTGGCATTGATGGCAACACTCATGAGAAAAATTCAAGAATGTATCCAAAAATTGAAGTCCAAAAATCTTGCCAAAAACTGTACCAAAAAAATATACCAGATGCATGCTCCCCCTGAGCAGATGATCTCTACTTTTTTATTTTTCTCATCTCTACTACTCCCCCTTTGACATCAATGACAAAGGTTGTCATTCGCTGTCAATGGAGTCCTTCCTAGATTCTTGTAACCGGTGGGTTACAATCTGAAATATATCTGTCAAAATCAGTTTTAGGTTTTCACTGAATCTTGTGCTTTCCTATAATGCCTCTTGGGTTCTCTGAACTGTACCGGTGAGTATGTGCATTTTCTCTTCCGGTGTCTTAAGTCCGAGAACCAAAGCCTCAAAAATTTCTTTTCTCAAAGAAATGAGGTAGTCTAGTTTTGGACCAAGTTTACATTTCAAGCTCTTTTCCTTATCCTTAACTTTTTCTTTGTCCTTCTCTAACTTCTCAATTTTCTCTTCTAGATCTCCAATTTTCTTTTCTATCTCCAAAAATGAATCAGATGTACCTAGCAAATTGTCAACAATATTGTTTATTTCAGTTTGAGTTTTGTTGATCTCTGAATCTATAAATTGTGTCAAGATGTCTGTTTTGCAAGTATCCCTGTATATTTTCTTAAAATCCAAAATTGTTTTTCCTAGATCTGGTAACAAGGTGTCCATTTTCTCCTTGTTCTTCTTCACAATTTCCTCAAAGAATTTCTCTTTTTCCTTAATCAATCTCTCTTTAAAATATACCCTCATTTATTTGATCAACTGTCAAAATATTGTCAGTGATGAACTTAGACAATGTGTCTAGTTGACCTAAAGAATCTTTATTATCCACTATGCATTTAGGTGCTACCAGTTTAAGAATAAGGATTGTATCATCTATAGCCTTATAGGCTTGTGCATTACATTCTGTGATTTTCTTTATTGAATCCAATAAGACCTCGATTACATTTGTAGATCGGAATTCTACCATAGAAGTACCAGATGTCCGTCCAACTTTCTTCACAATAGCCATGCTACCAGTTGTAGTAATCACCTTGCTTGATTCGACCTCTAGTAGGTAAGTCTGTGTTTGCATTTCTACAAACAAAGGTTTGGGCTTTTCAGTTTTGGCTGGTGGCACTGTTTCCGTCTGAACTTGTGTCTCAACCTGTACCTATTCCAGTTTCTCCATCTATGTCTCAGAAGGTTTTTCTGAGCTCTCAACAAATGGTTTCTCAGGGATAGCCTCTGTATGCACTTATGGTTTCTTTGTTTGTATCTTTGCACTATCCATTGTTAGTTCTCCTGATTGTTTTTTAGTTTTATCTACCGGTTTCTCTAATGATTTACCAGTGGTACCCTCTGTCGGTTTCTCTGCCTGAGTAGTTTTTTCTATGTTTATATTTACAATTTCATTTACCTCAACCTCATCATCTACAGCCGGTGACTCAGTGATCACATCTGTCTTCTTGTCCTCAGTGGTTTCTCTGTAAACCACAACATTTACTTCTTGAGTATCTATATTCACAGTGTACAAAACTTCAGACTCGGGATTTGTATCCTCTAATGGAGTCTCCATACTCTTAGTAGCCGGTTGACTATCTATAGTATCTACTGGTGGAGTATCCGAAGGAGGTGGGGTTAAGTTATCAGTTATTTTTTAGGCTTGGAGGTCCACCTACCTTACCTTTCCCCTTATCCCTATCTTTTTTGTATACTCTGATAGTTGTAGGTCTTAGTAACGCTTCTTGTTTCTCTTTTTCTACAAAGAATATATCTCATGCATCTGTTATTTCCTCAGAGACTTCATTTACTCTACCTACCATTAGTGCTACATGTCGGTGAGCAGTGGAGAATACTATCTGGTTTGCTTCACTAATTAGTTTATCTATTTCATCAGTTGAGTTAACTGGATGCACTGCAAGTAAGTTTTCAATTTTAATTTTCTTATCCAGCTCAACAATAGCTAACCTTATAGCTTCTAGTCTCTTATGCATGTCATTTTGTATTTCATCAACAATTTCCATCAAAAATTTCTTATATATATCCAAGTGTAAGATTACACTGTTCTCTATGCTTTCCTTGTCGTCTGCAGATAGTGTGATATATTTTGCTGATGTTTTTCAATTTTCCATCTTCAGTTATTTCACTTAAGAGTTTATCCAGTGGAGCAATATCTTGTTTTACCTTCCTTTTCTTCTTAGGAGTCAACTTCTTTTTCACTAGAGGCCTCACTCCCTGTTTCTTTTTCCTTGTTTTCTTGGGTCTAGGTGAGGGTACTGGTGAGGGTTTTCTTTTCCTTTCTACCCTTTTAAATATCACTAACAAATCACTCTCAGGGGAGGTTCCAACCGGTGAAAGATGAGCTTCTGGTTGAAGTTCTTCCAACTCACTTTCCTTTATACCAGTTTGCTTCAAAACATCTTCCTTAATTGCTTTTCCATGTTGGGTTCCTTTCCTTTACTATTTCTTCAACCTTCTTAACCCTTTTTCTAGACTGAATTCCACTCTCAATTATTTCAGCATTTCCAAAAACTTTCTTAGTGGGTTCCTTTGGTGCTTCAAGGAAGGCTTTTGCATAAGTTTCAATAATATTGTCATCTGTTTCATAGCCCATTTCAGTTACCTAGATAGTTCTAGGGACAACTGCCTCCATCCAGATTTCATCCCTTTTAATTACAAAACAAATTTCTTTTTAATATTTGTCCACAATAGCCTATGACAGTCTTACTCTAGTTTTCATTCGAGCCTTCAATGCTTGAAAATATTCATTTAAGTTTTTCTCCCTATTTTCTCCAATGTTGTTCAATAGATCCAATAGTTGCTTTCCTACCGGAATGTCAAAGCCAAAATCTCTTGCACCAATACCGGGTACTTGTTTAGTTATGTACAACATTAGACAAACAAGCAAATTTCCAAATTTGAATGTTCCTTTCTTATCTCCTTTAATCTTCCCCAAATTGTCTATCAATTCATCTTTGAGCCATTCACATACATCTACTCTTGCATTATTATTAACCATGTCATAAGCATTTTTAATACATAGGCTAGAAACTAAGTTCAACCTATTTGCATGTGTAGCTTTGTACCCTAAGATCATACTGATAAATCTCACATTTATGTCCTTTACATTATTTACCCTTAGAGACCTTTTGTCGAATGTTGCACTGATTAGGTTTATCACTGTGTCATTTGAGACCTTCTTTGTTCTGTCAGGTCTGCTACCAATGGGAGGTAACCCTATTACTGCCTTAACGGCTTCCTTTGTGATTTTATGAATTTTATCCAACCAGAAGAATTCACCATGAACTCTGCTTAGCACAATCCTTATAATATCCTTGGGAAAATCTAAGACACTAAGGATTTCACTAAAACCTAGGGTTTCAACTATCTTATGTTCCGGCTTGATATTTCCAGATTCATCACAAATCATAGTCCTATACATATTTTTGATCTCATCATCACCTAATTCCTATATATGACCATGTATATACATCCTAGGGTCTTCAGCATATACTACTCCCTTAGGAATTTGAGAAAATGCACCTATACTATCATCTTTCTTCGCAATTTTGGGAACTAGTTTGAATATGGGTCTAGGGCGCTTAATTACTTCAATCACGGTAGGGTTTGCAAAAAATTTAGGAGTGGATGAAGAAGCTATAGTTATAAATACCTCAATCTTCCTTTAGGATAAATGCTTGGATGAATTGCTTCACTTCTTCGCTAAGGATGCCTTCGCTCAGGAATTTTTGCGCTCTCGAAGGTTTGAATGCTCGGTGAATGAAAAAGGAGCCAAAACACTTGCTTTATAATGTTATTTTCTCCAACTACCACTATTATTGCTCATCGGTTAAGTCACAACTTAACTCATCTGTCGGTATAGAAGTAATTTCAACTTCTCACCATCAATCGAGGGAATAATAGCATGTTTTCATTTTGTTGCTAAACCCCCAAAGGATTTTCCTTCAGTTAGATGAAGAGTCTCCTGCCAGTGGAGTGATACTCTATTCTTCTGGTGGAGGAGTATTCCCATCAACATTCTGATCTGACTTTCTGATCCATTGTTTTGAGAATTCTTTCTTTACCTCTTCAACCTTTTCTTTACCTTTCAAACTAGGACCTTTGTTATTTTCTGGTGGGGACTTGCTTCTACAAAATTTTGCAATATGTCCAATTTTGTTACAAGCATAACAAGTCACATTGTTTTTCTGAATAGCTTTCCCATATCCTATGTCGGTATGTGTTTTGTATTGATTAGATAGATGTCCAAATATTCCACAAACATAACATCTTACATTCATTCTACAATTTTCTAAGTTATGACCAACTTTGTTGCATTTTGAACATTGACCTGTGGGTGTAATAGTGTTCTGATAATTTCTAGATCTACAGTGATTTGTGCTATGACCATACTTGTTACATTTAAAGAATTTCCCATTGAATTTGTATACATTAGGTTGTCTTATCAGTTTTCTATGATCATGATTATCTGCAGTATCAGAGCTTTCACCAATTTCAAAGCCAAGGTTATTTGTATCACCATTAGGTTTCTGATTCTTCAGCATGTCAACAAGTTCTTCTGAATTTTTCTTGAATTTATCTTTGTGTTGATTTACAGCAGTTAGTTCATTCTCCAAGATTCCTTTCTATCTCATGAGTTCAGTTTTGATATTTTTGTGTGCATCAAATCTGTCTTCAACATATCATTTTCATGACTGAGTCTTGTGTTTTCATTTCCAGCATCATTTAGTCTTCTAGTCAAGTCATATTCATTCTTCTTTTTGTCTTCAATTTCTTTACAAAATATCATAGTCATATCTTGCATCTCATTCTTTGTTATACTGATTTCTTGTCTCAGTTGGTTCACCAGATCATTAAGAGTTTCCTTTTCATCTTCCTCTTTCTCCATCTTTTCACAAAGTTTTCTCCTCTTGTTCCTTGCTATAGTGTAATTTTCTTGAAGTGCTTGAATGATATCCTGAGCAGCCTTTAGATCATCCTCAAGTTTGATATTATTTACTTTTTTTGCATCATAGTCTGAAAGAGTTGTTTCCAATTGCTTTCTCAAATTTTCCATCTCTACCGATGACAAGATCTTCCTCAAGTTGTTAGGCTTCTGAAAATAGAGGACCAGGCTCTGATACCAATTATTAGGATTCCCAAAGATACTGAGTTGGGGGGGGGGGGGGGGGGTGAATCAGTATCTGACCGGTAATAATATTTATTAACTTATAACATGAAAAGCATATTAAAATTGTGTACCGGTAAACCAAAAATAATGCAGCAAATAAGAATAACAACCACAACATGAAAAGCACACCATAACACAATATTTTAATGAGGAAACCTGGTGTGGAAAAAACCTCGGTGGGATTTGTGACCCACAATATTCACTTACTAGCCAATAAGAGAATATTACTGCTACAATAGGGGCCTGCACATGCAAGAAGGCCAAGTGCCTAGAGCTCACTACTCAATTACAAAAGAAGTCACACTGACTTACAAAAATGGATTATACAAATCCAATGTCTTGTATTGCTTCAAATTAGCATCTGCTATGCCAGATTCAGTACTAGTTTAAGCTCTGCTACATACATAAACCCTTAACCAGTAATTCGCATATTGGGTCTGCTACCTTCTATCTTTCGCATCATACCCTATCATATGTTAAATGATCTACAATGTTCTCATACATATATGAGTCATATTACAATCTGCCATGTCGGCTTACAAAAGATTTTACAATTAATTACAAAATACATTAATACAAAATTGTTGTCGATCAAGGTGCCGGTATTCTTCCTTTTCGGTGTCCGTGTTCTGTATGTCGGTGTCTGCCTACCAGTATCACATGATTGTAAGGTTTCCATCAATGACAATACCTTCAATCACCTATAATTTCTCATTGGAGTGTGCATTTGCCAACAACAAGTTTATTCACCTTCTGCATAAAAGAAGTAATGTTCTCATCTTCACCCATCCTCAACATCTAATACTTTTCTTTTAGGCTTTGCAACTTAGAAATCTTCACAAAACTGTCACCTTCATACAAAGTTTTCAACTTTTTCCAAATCTCATGACCAATCTGCAATTCCATAACATTCACCATTTTAGAATCTGTCAAGGCACTCAACAATGCTTCCTTATCCCTAATATTGCATTCACTTTCCTTTATCTCATCCAAAGTTGTATGTCCATTTGTAGGAACAATATACTTGTTCTTTGTAATAGTCTAGTAAGATTCGCCAATGCATCTCACATGACACTCCATGTGGCTCTTACAAAGAGAGTAATTAGTACCATCAAATCTTGGACTGTCCTTCTTGTAAGACACCATCCTGAATCACCTCAAGTGGTTAAGCTTCTTTGGAGGAACCTGCTCTGATACCAATTCATGAAATAGCTCTAATTATAGGTAAATGGTTCAGAGGGGGGAGGGGCTGAATTAGTAGTCTCAAAAACTTACACAATTTAAACTCATTCTCAGATCCGATAATTAGACATGAAAGTATATATCAGCAACACAACATAAACACACATAACACCAAGATTTTTGATGTGAAAAAACCAGTCAAGGGAAAAACCACAATGGGAACCTACCCACAATATGTTGATACTTTGTTACAAGTGTTAGAAATATTACAATGCGGAATGCATATGCATTCAGGTGCATTGCCTAGATCTCATTGCTCAAAAATAAGAAAGGGCTACAACCCAGGGGATACTCAGTCTTAGAAACATATTTGGATCACATCTGGAAGATCATGAACTAATAGAATAGAATCTCCTAATGCTTGGTTACAATTCCGGTTAAGCACATAACAACTTCACTTCCTCACACTTCTTCTTTGCCTCCAAAATATATGCAATATTCTCTCATACACATTTTGATTCTCATCCATACACACAGTCAATTACAAAGATATTACATTTATTTATACATGACATCAACTTTGTGAAGATCATCAAGGTCAACTCAACACACACCACTTAATTATAAAAATATAACCACACACGCTACAATATCACATGCAGACCAAGCAATATTAGCTAAGACATAGCACAAACCCATATCACACACCTCGAATGTGAAACACCTCTAATAATTATGCATCGAACATCTACAACACGCTACAAGCATCTAGTTGGTCAAAACAACAAAGAACACTAACACATTGGAGAAAATCATCAATTACACAAACAACAATCAATGTGGACCACCAACACAAAAGACACACGACCTAGAAACATCCACAAGCATCATGAACTACCACCACAACATCTGCATCAACATAAATTACTAGAATCACATCATCATTATATCAAACTTAGAAAATACTAACTGCAATGACTGTCAACCTGGAAAAATCATTTGCAAAGCTCCAAACCATGAACCACCTGAATTGAAGATACATATCAACATCCCAAACACATCTCAAAATCCACAAATCAAGATATTGCAATGCATAGCAATCCAGATCAAAATACTAACACTTTGTCACTACTGAACAATAGAAAAACTAGCTACAACACAGATATCCATAACTCACTCAAATCTTCATGTAGACCTATGAAAATTGTATTAAATCATCTATACACAATCCTCTACAAACCCTTTAATCCACAAACTTTGATCATGAACATGCTAAACAAACTCACTTGCTGACCTCTACTACATCACTGTCATAGACAGAGAAATATGTTGACATCAATGACAACACATCTCTCAAATATCACTAAAGCACATATTTGTAGCATACTCCCAGCAATCTCCAACAAATCGCCTCAAAGATTTTGTAGATCCCAATTCTAGAGATGCTAATGGAAAACATAATGTTGGCATTGTATTGTCATTGATGTCAACCGGTATGTAAGATGTTGTTACTAGCAATGGAGATTGTTGACATGTTGATGTCAACTAGTATGGGATGTCAACTGATAAGTCTGTCAACCAATAAGAAAGAAAACCCGATAAGTGTGGTCTGAGATAGAATGTTCTAACTGACAGATCAAAGAAGTGCACGATATGAAGGTTAATTAGTTAGTGTATATCGGTAGCATGTTCGGTCGGTGACTAATTTTGAACCAGCACAATCAAGTGAGTTGGATGCTGACAAAGATGTCATGTGGACTTCAGGTGGTGAACATGCAGTGTTAGGTGAATGGTGTGTCGACGAGGTAGTTGCCGACTAGGTCGGTATTAAATGTTGACTATGAAAAACATGAATCGATTGCAGGGGATTATGGATCAAAACAAATCAAAGGGAAGATATTTTAATCTTTAACATTATGATCAAAGTGGGATATCAGATCATCTTAGTGATCTAGAGAAAGAAACAGTCAAATCATTTATTGTGATAGACAAAATCAAGATTGATGAATAGAGTCCAGTTTGCTAAATATAGTAAACATTAATAGGAAGAATAAAAATAGGACAGATCTTTTTCCTGACCTGTTGCAGATTGTCAATTCAAGAAGATGAGATGTAATTTGAAATGGATTGTGATTGGTGAAGAAAACCCTAAGAATGTGAAGTTTGAGTTTTGTTTTGGTGGGAAAGCATGTATATAAATATGTAGATCAAAGACTTAAAAAAGTGGAGATAGTATATCGGATGAGTGATGAGAATGTGTGATTCTGCCAGGTTGATCAGTCTAAGTGTTGATAACAAAATCTTGAAGTGATTGAGTGTTATTTGAAGAACCGATAAGGAAGGTTTAACCAGAAAGGTCTAAGGTAACCGGTAGATAGTTACAAAGTGCAACAGTTCATCTCACCAATAGTGTTTGGACCGATATGATAGTAGTAGAGAGTGAAGGAGAGTAGAGTGAGTTTCAGAGAAGATTCGGCAAGGAAAAAACTAAGTTGTAGAGGATTCAGACATTAAGAACAAAGGACTGGTAGAGAAGAAGCAGTGTAACATAAAAGAGTTCAACCGGCAGAGTGAATAGTTTACAAGTGTTACAAAACTCATTTGTAACCAGGTGTTTATCATTGTATTGATTTTATATCTCATTGTATTTCACTGGGTGGGTACTCGGTGTAGGGGTTGGTGCTCCTTAAGTTGGTGCTCCTTTGGGTAGGTGTCCATAAATTGCTAGGGGTTGGTGCTCCTTGGGTTGGTGCCCTAAACATTGTAAAATTGTTATTTCATTGTAAGGTTGGATTGGAGCAATAGATCTCTAGCAGCATTTCTCACCAAGGTTTTTCCCACATTCAGTTTTCCTCGTATATCTAGTGTTATGTGATGTGCTCTTGTGTGTAGTTTCTTGTTAGTGTTTCCATTATCCTACCGGTTGCACACATTATTTGAAATTTTCTATAATCACTGATTCACCCCCCTCTCAATGATATCTTGTGTTCTACACATAATACGTCTACCTCTCCTAGGGTATCTAATGTGAATGAAGAAAGATCTCATACTCCTATTAATGATCTCTCTAATGGAGAGCAGACATTGAAGAGAAACATGGTACCATCTTCTTCTCATACACATACCCTAGTACAAAGGGGGGGAAAGATCAAAATATTGGTGTTTCTATCTCTCTAGATCCACCTTATTCTCCTAGAGCCTATCTTAGTCATCAAAAAAATTATAGATAAGATGATGCTATGTATTTTATTCATGATTTGTCTCCCAACATAACATTAAAAAAATATTATGCCTTATATATGATAAGGATCTTCCTTCTCAATCTACCAAAGAGGATATGCATGATGAAAGAAAGGAAAAATCTCCTCCACAAGTTATTACTTCTTCATCTACTAGTCCCTTTGTTCTGTCTACACACACTTACACTACGAATTTTAAGAAAATCTATTATAATGTTACTCCTTTTCAATTAAAATATTCTTATAGGAGTGGCTTTAACATTATATCAAACACAAGATTTTAGAGGACGAGGACTTGGAAAAATTTTAAGAACAAGGAATTAGAGTCCCTAAAAACCCTCCTACATAAACTAGCACAAAAGGCCTAGGACATGATCACAAATCTCCTATGGGTGACCTTATTAGGATTAAATACTTCAAAGATCATCTTGCAAGACAAAATCTCCATTTAGCTAAAAGTGCTTCTTCTTCAAAACCTACCTTTTGTTCATATAACCAAACTAATGATCACACTACCAATGATTGTCCTGATTTTAGAATGAATTGAAAGTACTCATTAATAGAGGTATACTTAAAATTATAGATGACAATCCTTATTCTTCTAGCAACCCTTGTCCTACATTATGGTTGGTCATTTGGTGGAATTGATTATGTGTTGCATTCATGTGCTGTCATTGATGTCAACACTAATTGTTTGGATGCTTTATGGGCACCCTTCTGGTCTCGGTAGGTTGAGTGGTTTCTAGTTAACTTGGATCCGATATGATCCAGCAGGCTCTAGTATAGTCTGGTGATGGAATTGTCTTGTTCATGATACTTATACTCACATTTGGTCAATTGGTTTTGGTCTGGTAACTGGATGTTATCCTGCTTGCTTAGAAGATTGGTTTCTAGTTCTGAAGAGGGTTTCACAAGAGGAGCTTTTGGTGGAGATCTTTGATTAATTGCATAAGTAGAATTAGTCCAGCTTCTGATGGAGTTTCAGGATGTTGTTGGTGATCGTGTTCGAGACTTGGCGGATGGAGATCATTGATGAAGCATGTGGACCTATACTTGGTCCCGGTTAATCTAGGTTATCGATCGGCTTTAATGTAACATGTGGATAGGACCTATTGATGTATTTTTGGGATGTCTTATGTGTTGATATTAATTGTTTGGTCTAAGACTGACATGGTTTGTAATTATGTAATCGGTTTATTGTCTAGTGCCTGACCTGATTGTTTATGGTCAAGGGTTTGTATAAATAAATACAAGATCTCATTGTAGATCATCATGGTTAATGTAAGAGGTAATGGTCAAGGAATGTAATGTGCGAATAATTTAATATCATTTAGGCAGAGGAGTTTGTTGATCATTGAAGATCAAATTAGGCTTATGTAAGAGGATTTAGTCCTCTGGTATTGAGCTTAACTGGAAATGTACTCAAGCATAGGAGATATTATCTTTTGCAGTTAGACACTTCTCCGGATTGTAGTCTGGATTTATATGTAGTCAGTGAGGCTCCTTTTGTGATGAGCAGTGTGCTCTAGGTTGTTGGCCTTCATGCAAGTGCAAGCCCCTTCATTGTAATTCACATACTTACTGCAGAAGTATTTTCTGACTGTCAGTAGGCTTCCCACCATGGTTTTGCCCTTCACTGGGTTTTCCATGTATAATTCTTGGTGTTGTGTGGATGCCTTTTATTATGTGATTATTGTTTATGATTAATTGATTAACTATTATTCTGGTGTTATTGTTTTGGGTTCCGGTATTGAAGTTTTAATTGTTGAATGTTCCTGTAATCTGAGACAACTGATTCCCCCCCCTCTCTCAGTTATCTTCTAGTTATCTGAACTATCTAACAATTGGTATCAGAGATCTGGTCCTCTCTGTAGAAAGCTTAACCACTTGAGGAAGATCCTATGGCGACTAATAGTTCAAGTTCATCCAGTTCTTCTGGAGCTATCTTTTAAAGTAATATTTTGAGGCTTGATGGAACAAATTATACAGTATGGAAGATTTAGATGGAGACTCATCTAAGATGTCTTGGCAAGGAGATTTGAGAGATTACATAGAATGGTGTCACACCTTATAATCTAGGATCTGGCAATCCTCCTCTACCAAACTTGAACAACGAGCTTGAGAATGATTGTAGAGAAAGATAAGCCCTCTTGTGTGCACTTTCTGATCAGCAAATAATGGAATTAACCAGCAAATCATCTGGAAAGGCTATACGGGATAAGTTGGAGACTCTTAATGAAGGTGACCCTGTAGTGAAAATTACTAAACTTGATGGTTATCGGGTGAGATATGAAAACCTGAAGATGGAAAAAGATGAAAGGATTACTGCATTCATGGAAAGGGTAAATGAGATTGTTATAGGAATTCAATGTTGTGGTGGAACTCTGAGTGAAGATGAAATTGTTTCTAAAGTCCTGAGATCCCTACCACCGGCTTACAAAATGAAGGCTACTACTATTAATGAGTTGAGAACAATGGCTAATACATGTATCAACAGAGATACCTTGGTTGGGAAACTATCTACTTTTGAGATTGAGGAATTTGGACCTTCTAGAGCTATGAAGACTGAACCTTCTTTTCTGATGAATACTAAGAGGGGGGGTGAATTAGTATGCCAAAAATCTTTACATTTAAACACTTTGCAACACTAGCAGTAAACTGGTAAAACAGTTTAACAGACAAACCGGTTAACAAACATGCAAACCAAATAGCTAATAATGCATTCACCCACAGAAGCACAAACACCATAACACAAGATATTTTGATGTGGAAACCCAAATGGGAAAAACCACAGTGAGATGGAACTGACAAGTAACTATCTATAGAATAGGAACCAGACCTGTTAAGGTCTTACAATGTTCTTTACCAGAATAGATCCTGTTAGGAATCTCAATCTTTGTTAGGAGATAAGTCCGATTAAAGACTACCTTGCTAGAGGATTTTAGATCCACAAATGTGAACCACCTTGTTAGGATTTACAAAAAGGCTTTTGGGCCTACCCGGTTAAGGGCTACAGACTTGTCAAAGATGTGAGTAATCAACAAGTGTTTGATCTAGCTAGTAGCACAGACTGCTCGGTTAGATCCTTGATAGCTCGTTCTTAATGCACTATTGCATTACTTCAGTCTTCTACACATTCATGATCTTTCCAACTCCTTAACCACCTTAAACCCTAGCCGCAATATCAACTATCACAACAACAATAACAACAACAACCTAAAACCCTAGACATGATGTCCTTATAAAGGAAACTGATTTCATGTCAGTCCAATAGGATTACATTACAATTTCCTAGGTTCAATGAACCTGGACATACTAGGTAACACATCACAAAAAACATCGCTACAGTGTCGACACCGTCAAACAATCGGTGGATGGTAACTCATCACACAATGTCAGTTGGTAACTCATCATAGAGTATACCGGTTCATATAAAGTGTCGGTTGCTGGTTTGACAAAAATTAAGACTGGTAGAAATGTGTTATGCCACTTTAAACCCTTGTACTGCTTGAGGTCAACATGCCGCTTTAGATCGGGAAACACATTCTGCAAAACATCAATAGTCTAAAGACTATAATACAACATACTGGTTGAGCTCTAACTCATACATATAGAGGGGATCTCAATGCAAGTGTGTGTCCATCAAGGACAATCAAAACATAAACATCAAAAATGCCAACAATCTCCCCCTTTGGCATTGATGGCAACACTTCGGAAAATAAAATTTTAACATCCAAGTGTTTTACAACAAAATCATGTCATTAGCAAAATTGCTCCCCCTAAGCATATTCACTATCCCTTTGGCAATACAATGTATAACAATTTTGCATAAAGAGCATAAACATTGAGATATTTAGAGCATATAATCAAAATTTGATTACCAGATACTTCTCCAAATAGAATTCTTCTTCCCCTTTGCCAACAATGACAAAGTACAGCTGAACAACCCTGTTTTCATTTGATATATAAAAAATAATAAAATTTTATGACAACAAGGAATGATACTTGTCAAAAATAGATTTAAAGTCCTGCAAGAAATGTTTCATCGACAAAGACCAGGACTCAAGTAGGGAGGTGGCGACTTCTTACTCTGTCTGCATCTGGGAGACCTGATCTTCCATGGCATCAATTGTGCTCATCTCCTATGTAACTGTTAAGGCATCCAAGTTCAGATAGCACTTTTGAAGAATTTGCAATTGTGGGAGTACAACCAGTTGTAGCTCTTGCAAATCTCTAGACCGAGTGTTGATCTCTTGCTCCATTTTTGCTGGCTGGATGTGAAACCGGTGAATGGTTTGCCCATAATTTGTAAAGGAATCATAAGGCAGCTTGAATGTGCTCAAGTAGGACTGCAAGTCCATTTCAAGTTTTTCCTTCTGAGCCAGCACATCATCATAGAACAGATGGGGTTGACAAATTTTGTTGAGTAGCAGATTCCCCTCATCTAGAGCGACCCTTATATCCTTTTGTTCTTTCTTTAGTTTAGTCCGGAGCTCATTCAACTTCTTCACCAGAGCTATATTAAGAGCTTTTTGATGCTCCTTCTTGACATTAGCCTCTGCTGCCTCTTCAAGGCTCTGCACCTGATCATCTACTACTGTGCATAGGAGCTTGAGTTTAGCTAGTGATGAATCGGTGTTGGGAATATTTGTACCGGGTATCAAACCGGTAAGCGTGTCCACAACCGCTTGAATTACATCCTCCTCCTTCTTCTGTCAAATGATCTCAAGGTGCTCTTGAGCTACCTTGATGCTCTGCATTAGCTCCATTTCACTTGCAAACTGGAGATCAATAGGATTGGAGAGATCAGCTGGTTTGGCTTGACTCGCAGTTGCCTTCAGAGTCTCCACCTGGGTGCTCTTCTTCGCTTCTCCTGCCTTGTCCTCTTTTGCTTTCTTCTTCTCCGCTTCTCTCCTCTTCTCCGCTTCCTTATCCTCCTCTTTCTTCTTCCTTTTCTCTGCTTCTCTCCTCTTTTCCTCTTCTTTTTCTTCCTTTTCCTTCTTCTTCTTCTTCTCTGCTTCCTTCTTCTTCTCCTATTCCTTATCTTCTTCTTCTTTCTTTTTCTTTTCATCTTCTTGCTTCTTTTTCTCTTTTTCCTTCTTATTCTTCTTCTCCTCTTCATCTTTCTTCTTCTTCTCTTCTTCATCCTTCTTCTTTCTCTCTTCTTCATCTCTCTTCTTCTTCTCTTCTTCATCCTTTTTCCTCTGCTTTACCTCTTCCTTTGCCGCTTCCTGTCTATCCTCTACTTGCTTATCAACCTATTTAGCCTGTTGCTTTTGTCCTATTGCCTCAGATAGTGTTTCCTGAGTATCATCCTCGGCGTCCAAAGCATCAACATCAATGGTGTCGATTGATTCAACAACCGGATTTCCTTCATCATCAAATACTTCATCCAGTTTGGATATAACGGGTTCTTCTTCAGCTTGTCAGTTACCTAGACGTGCTTTGTGAGTTTGGACAGCAGTTCACATATACAAATGAGTTTCTTTTTCGACATCAGCAACTCTACCTTCTAACAGCCAGAGTCTTCTTTTTCTTGTGAAGAAGAGTCCTTTATTTTGGTCAATAACATCAAACAATTTAGAATTTGACAGGTCAGGAAAGTACTATGCAAAAACTTTCTCCCTAATTTCCTATTCTTTCTCTATGGCAATGCGCCATCTATTATCTAATGACATATATAAAGAATACAGTGTCTGAGACTTAATCTCTAAGGGCGACCGGTCATTAATACATAGATACTAAATTATTTCCTTTTCAACCGCTTCCTTTTCATCATCATTAAAGTTGTCAAAACACTCAATTAAGTCATTTAGCACTTTTCTCCTAATATTCTTTATTGTTCTTTGACAATATGTCAAAGGTTTATAGGAAGATATATCTATATTTACCGGTGTAGATGATGTCAGTTCATTCTTTGTCTTCCTCTTTGCTTGACATGTTTTCTTTGGCTTTTCCTCAGACACAGTTTCTTCTGAGTCTGGACAGGTATTCCTTGTCTTCCTCTTTCTCTAGAATACTTTAGTCGGTGCAGCTTCTGGTTTCTTCTTAGCTAGTGACCATTTGGTCACTTTTGGAGTTGTAGTAGTAACTGATGTAGACGCTGCAGGCACTACCTTTGCCTTCTTTATTGCTGGTTCTTTTTCTTTCATAGCTGGTGGTTCCTCAACCAGTGCTATCCTCTCTAGGTAGGTGTCGGTTCTCTTCGCCTTAGGATCAAGTGGTGAGGCAATAAGGGTAGAGGCATACCCTTCCATCATATCATACATCACCTCATAGCCCATTGGCTCCACTTCTTCATGTCTAAGCTCAACAGCCTCCATTATGCATTTGTCTACTTGGATGGTGAAGCAGATATCATCTTCATATTTCTTGAGGATGTCACCTAATATCCTCACTCCTTGGCTCATTTTCCTTCTGAACTCATCAAAATACTTGTTCAGCACATCAGGGTAGCCGGTTCCAATTGCTTCAATGCTTTCCTTGATTTGCTTGGTCACCGATTGGTCACCAGACCATTAGACATCTCTTACTCCTAGAAAGTAGCCTTGGAAATAGAAGAACAACCCAACCAGTAGTTGTCCAAATTTGAACCTAAGTGCATTATCCTGTTTGATCACCTTCAAATTCAATAGGAGTTGTCTCTGCATACCGATGCACAGATCAAATGATGCATCCTTTTTTATCATCCGGTAAGCGGCATTTACCGCTGCAGTAGATACATAATTAATTATGTTGGCTAAGAATGTCTGGTATCCAATCACCATACATGCATACTTAACCAGATCATCCTTGATAGAATTGGCTTTCATGCCTCAAGAGTCGCTCACTGAACTGGTGAGCTTGGACATTTTAGTTTTTCTTACCGTTCTTAGGGCTGGCACTTCCCCTATGTTGTAGAATTCGGTGACTGTATGAATTGCCTGCAGTGTGATGTCATGTGTTCTCTCCAGGTACATCTTATCACCATGGACTCTGCTCAAAATGATCCTTATATGATCCTCTATGAAATCTTCCAGGAAGTAAATAGCATTGTAGAGCTTTTTCTTCTCCAAAATATTAAACTCCGGTTTGATCTTCTTATCTTTTCCACAGAATAAACCTAACTGGGTGTGGATAGCTAGAGACCCTAGGTCTTCTATCTTGCAATCTATGTAGTCATAAATTCCCTCTTCTACTATCACACCAGCTGGAACTTGTCATAGGGCATTATACTTGGACTTCCATTGAATAAAACTTGCAGACTCGCTAGATGCACTAGAACTGGTATGAGATGCGGAAGCCATGATAGAAATCTTAAGAACTCGAGAAATACCTTTTGAAACACATGAAATTAGGGCTTGTCAATTCTCCTTCACTTCACACTCCATCGGTTGTTGAATCACCTCTTTGTGTTCTCCACTTGACCATTTCCAATTTGAATTTGAATCTCCTTCACGGTTTCTCAATTTCTCAAAATCTCTACTCAAATCGCCTTTTCGTCGCTCTTCTCTTTGAAAAACTTTTCTTCACTCAAAAACTGATAGTGAGAAATGATTTGAAAAATGCTTTTAAACATATTCCTCACCTACCATCATTATTGCTCCTCCATTAGGGCATAAACCCTAATTTTGCCATTTTACTATTTCTAGTCTTCTGCCAAACGACAGGTATAACATACCGGTTAAGGTCTTTTATCGGTGTAAACTGGGGGTTTGAAAAAATTTTCCATTTGTTCCCCCTAAGCTTTTCTGAAGCTTAGTTTATTGGTTCTGTGATTTCCACACTAGGTGCAGAAACCAGTTCCTCTTGTAACACTGTTGGTTTCTCCTTCCAAATTTTGTTCATGTCCGCTTGAATAGTGTCAACATCAATGTTTCCTTCAAGAGTGACTAGTATATCATCAGATATGTTCTTTCTTGATCTATAGAATCTTGCAAAGTGACCCGGTTTGTTGCAGTGATAGCAGACCAATCTAGGTGTTCTCCAAGGTCCATTGTTCATGTTTCCATTCTTCCTTCTGCATGTTGCAGTAGTGTGACAATGACCATGATAGATCATACAATTTTCTCTCCATCCAGTTGCCACTTGATAACCACCGCTTCCTGGTTGATAATTGAAGGCATTAAACCAATTGTGATTCTGGTTCACAAAAGGTTCAGGACTAGCTCCTTGGATCCTCTTGGGATATCTTCTAGTGTTGCTCATAACAGACCTGCATTCAGATGCTTTATGCCCATACTTGTTGCATGCATAATAGTTACCATCAAATCTATAGGATCTAGGCTTATCATTTAGGAAATAAGGAAAATTGTTGTAAGCCTTACTTTACACACATTTGCAGTATGTCCTTGTTTAAGACAGTTGAAACAAATAGGTTCAAACTTTTGCTTACCTTTATCCTTCGATGTTCCAGCATTTGTACCAAAGGTCTCACCTTCCTCATGACTGGAATAACCAAGTCCATTGGTATTCTTGACTGGTTTGGCAGATTCAAGCTTTTGCTCTAGCTTGACAGTACTCTTGTTGAACTTAGCAAGTATTTCCTTTGACTCAGAGAGTTCTTTTTAAATAGCAGCATTTGTTTCCAATAGGTTTTCATTCTCAGAGATGGTAGTGTTTAGTTCTCCTTGCCTGTCTTCCTTTTCCACTTTGCTTGCATGGAGTTGAGCATTTAGGGCACTCATATCTTGTTTCAGCTTGGAGATCTTATGATCTCTTTCTTTCACCAGATCTTCAGCTTTCCTCCGGTTCTCAAGTGTTGGAATTATGTGAATCGGCATGAGCCTTATGTGAACTGGCATGAAGACATAATGATATTGTATGTTGTCATTGATGTCAATATGAGACATAGTGCGAACCGGCACATGTGATAAGTGAAGAAAGAGGTACCAATATATGTGTGAACTGGTATATGCCAAAGTGAAGCGGCACATTTGTTCAAGGTGAACCGGCATGTAGTTATGGGAACTGGCACATGGAAGCACTGTATGACTACCAGTTGGTAGGCAGCTTCCACTTCGGGGTTTCCGGTTGGACTACCTCAAGTTTGTGTGACTCAATCGGTGATCTTTGTGTGATGAGTTAGTAGTATGATGGAGGACAGATCGTGTTGCCATGTAAGCTCTATGGGTGTGAAGGATCTTGCATGAAGATGACTATTCCTATCTACCTCAGGAATGTGCAAAGTCTGTCAAACGGTGATAACACGTGATGGGTTATCAACTGCCATGAAAACGGTGGATAATAGACGATGGAGAATGTCTTGAGATTGACTCAAGACTGGTGCATTTAATGCAGTATGATTCAACGGTCAGGATTGAACCATTTGAATTGCTCAACCTAGCAGGTTTAGGGTTTAGGGTTTTTGCTACCGACCTATACGTTTCCTATAAGGTCGATGTTAGGTTTTTGTCTGAGGTTGTTGGCAAAAGTTGTGAGTGTGTATCCAAGGAAAGCGATACGTGATTCTTGCCTGACCAAAGGAGAGAAGAGATACCTGCAAAGTGAATGTGTAGAAGGAAAAGAGGAGCCTAAATGGATCTACATTAGCTTTGAGTGTTGTTAACAGATCATTGTAATGCCTGTTGATCTCTAACCACTTCAACAGTTGTAAAATCCCCTAACAGGGTAGCCTTAACTGGCTTGATTCAAAATCCCTTAAATCAGGTGGCCTTAACCGGCTTGTTTCAAATCCCTTGATCAGGTAACTCAAGGCTAATGAGTTCTGAGAAGCTAGAGAAGCTTAGGAGATCCTTTCAGCTATTGAGTTCTTAAAATCCTCTAACAAGGTGACCCTACCGGGTTTAACCCTTAATCGAGTATCCCTTAATCGGGTGATCCTTAATAGGATCCGTTCCTACCATAACCTATTGTAATGTTCTTAATGGGACAAGGCTCCTAACAAAGTGGACTTCTAAAGAGTTCAAAAAGTAGCTTGTGGGTATTCATCCCCACCGTGATTTTTCCCAGTTGGGTTTCCACATGAAAAATATGTGTGTCATGTGTAATACTCTTGTCTTGTGATGCTCTGTTTTATCTGTTATACACATGAAGGTTCTATGTTTTATGCCTATCTATAAAACATATTGAACTCACTATTGTGAAGATTTGATGGTTAAGTCTACTATTCCATGCATGTGAATATTATGATAATGTGGTATTGAGCTAAGAGAAAAGCTTATTGAGTGACCAATTCATGACTGATTGAGCTATACTAGATGTTACCGGTTGCACTCTGTTTTACCGGTATCTTTGTTTATTAGTCATTTGGAGTGTTTGTTGTCAAACTAATTTTGGACTGTATTTGTGTCTGTACTAATTCACCCCCCCTCTCAGTACCGGTTTGGTACTACAGGTTCATCATTGAGTTATCATCAAGCTCTTGACACATTCGGATAGTCAGTCCTTCCAACTCCTTTCTCAGGTTGGAATTTGATTTATTCAACTTATTTACTTCAGCAATTAGGGCTTCCATGTCTGCTTCATCTGAAGAACTATTTTCAGATAGCTCCATCAGCTTTTTTGCATGTTCTCTTCTTTTTTCTTGAGATGCCTTGTATTTGACCATAAGATCATCATAGGCTTGCTCAAACTGAGTGAGCCAGTGGGTAAGTTCCCTCAAAGTGTATTCCCCCATATCTCTTTCCAAGTGGTTAAACTTATAGAAAGGTTGGCTCTGATACCAATTGATGAATACTAATAGGGGGGGTGAATTAGTATGCCAAAAATATTTGAATTTAAACACTTTGCAACACTAGCAGTAAACCGGTAAAATAGTTTAATAGACAAACTGGTTAACAAACATGCAAACCAAATAGCTAATAATGCATTCACCCACAGAAGCACAAACACCATAACACAGGATATTTTGGCATGGAAACCCAAATGGGAAAAACCACGGTGAGATGGAACTCACAAGTAACTATATACAGAATAGAAACCAGACCAGTTAAGGTCTTACAATGTTCTTTACCAGAACAGATCCTATTAGGAATCTCAATCTTTGTTAGGAGATAAGTCTGATTAAAGACTACCTTGCTAGAGGATTTTAGATCCATAGATGTGAACCACCTTGTTAGAGGATTTACAAAAAGGCTTTTGGGCCTACCCAGTTAAGGGCTACAGACTTGTCAAAGATGTGAGTAATCAACAAGTGTTTGATCTAGCTAGTAGCACAGACTGCTTGGTTAGATCCTTGATAGCTCATTCTTAATGCACTATTGCATTACTTTAGTCTTCTACACATTCATGATCTCTCCAACTCCTTAACCACCTTAAACCCTAGATGCAATATCAACTATCACAACAACAATAACAACAACCTAAAACCCTAGACATGATGTCCTTATAAAGGAAACTGATTTCATGTCGGTCCAATAGGATTACATTACAATTTCCTAGGTTCAATGAACCTGGACATACTAGGTAACACATCACAAAAAACATCGCTACAGTGCTGGCACCATCAAACAATTGGTGGATGGTAACTCATCACACAATGTCGGTTGGTAACTCATCACAGAGTATACCGGTTCATATAAAGTGTCGATTGTCGGTTTGACAAAAATGAAGACTGGTAGAAATGTGTTATGCCGCTTTAAACCCTCATACCGCTTGAGGTCAACATGCCACTTCAGACTGGGAAACACATTCTGCAAAACATCAATAGTCTAAAGACTATAATACAACATACCAGTTGGAACAAATACCGATTGAGCTCTAACTCATACATATAAAGGGGATCTCAATGCAAGTGTGTGTCCATCAATGACAATCACAACATAAACATCAAAAATGCCAACATTTTCATGCATCTACATCTACAACCACTAAGCAAGACTAGAAAGCTTTATTTGCAAAGGAGTTAGATGATATGAAGAGAGAAGATGATGAGTTTGAGCAACTTGAAGCACTATTTGCTACAAGAGTACCTAAAGGAGCAGTATGAAGTAAGTATAAAGGAAAAGAACCTTTTAAATGTTTTGCATGTAATAAGATTGGTCATTTTGCATCTAGATGTCCTAAAAGGAATTCAAGTTTTGAAGAAAGAGTTACAAGATTATTTAAGCCTAACCCTGGATATTAGAACAAGTATAAATACAAGAAAAATAGAGACAAATTATGCTACATAGCGGATGAGGAAGGCATTACAGATTTAGATGATGAACCAGCAGAAGACTTTGCTAGTGGATCTAACAATCAGAAGGAATGGGTATTCTTCGCTATCAAGAAAGATGATCTGGCACTGGAAGAGAATGTACACTAAGAGAAGGCACTTGCTGCTAAAATTGAAGGCAAGGATGAATGTGTAATTGATAGTGGTTGTTCACATCATATGAATAGAGATAAAGGGAAGTTTTTGTCTTTCCAAGAATTTGATGGTGGTCTAGTTAGATTTGGAGATGACAAGGTATGTATGATTAAACGAAAAGGATCTATATCATTGGATGGTAAGAACAATACTGACAATGTTTATTATGTTGAAGGTTTAAAGAATAATCTTTTGAGTGTAGGACAATTGGTAGACAAGGTATTTCAATTACAGTTCAAGGATGGAAAATGCAAAATAATTAATAGATCTAGCTTGGAGATTGCAACCGGTACACAGACAAAAGGTAATATATCTCATTTGAACTTTGGTGAGAAGACATGTTTGATTACACATACTGATGAGAGTTGGCTATGGCATAAATGGTTGTGTCATGTGAATTTTGATTGCATTGTGAAGATCAGTTTAAATAAGGCGGTTAGAGTTATACCTAAGATTATGAAGCCCTATAATCTGGTATGTAAAGAATGTCAAATGGGTAAATAGGTTCGAACCTCTTCTAGGAGTATACAAGATAAATCAAATGATGTTCTTGATCTTATTCATACCGATTTGTGTGGCCCTGCTATAGTTAAAAAAATTTATGGTGATAGATATTTTATGCTAATCATTGATGATAATTCTAGAATGATGTGGATTAATTTTTTGAGAGAAAAATTTGAAGCATTTGAAAAGTTTAAAATCTTTAAGGCTAAAGTGGAAACTGAGACAGGATTGAATATTAAATGTTTGAGATCAGATCGTGGTGGAGAATTCACATCCGGTGAGTTTAATAACTTTTGTGACAAGCATGGTATAAGAAGACAATTTTCTGCTCCCTGGACACCTCAGCAGAATGGAGTTGTGTAAAAGAAGAACAGAACTATCTTAGATGTTGCTAGAACAATGATGATGGAAGCCAATCTACCTCATATCTACTAGAGAGAAGTAGTGATTATACTGGTTAATACATTCAACAGAGTACATATCAAAGTGGAAACCGGTAAGACACCTTATGAATTATGGTTTGGCAATACACCTACAGTTAAGTATTTCAGATTTTTTGGTAGTAAATGTTATATCAAGAGAGATGATACTATTGAGAAATTTGATCCTAGATGTGATGAAGGCATATTTCTTAGTTATTCTAATGAAAGCAAAGCATATAGATGTTATAAGAAGAGATTGCAGAGAATTATGGAGAGTACTAATGTCAAAGTAGATGAACTGAACAGAAGTCAAATCAGGGTTTATGAGAAGGAACCGATAGTAGAAATGATTATATCTAAACTAGTACCACCTTCACCAAAACAGAGATTAGAACAAGTTACTCTAGCAACATCAAAGAGTTCTACAATAACTGAAGAACAAGGAAGAGGAAAAGAATATCATAAGACTCCTAGGTATTTGAGATTGAATCATTATGAAGATCAAATCATTGGGGATAAGAACAATAGAGTGATGACAAGAAGAATATTGGCAACTAAAGAGGTATGTTTAATTTCACAAGTTGAACCGATATCAGTAATTGAAGCATGTAAAGATGAACATTGGTTGAAAGATATGAAAGAAGAATTAGATCAGATTTAGAAAAATAACACATGTACTTTGGTTCCCCGGCCTAAAAATAAAAATGTTATTGGAACTATATGGGTTTCTAGGAATAAATTGAATGAGGATGGTCAAGTTATAAGGAATAAGGCTAGATTGGTTTGTAAAGGATATTCTCAGAAGGAAGGAATTGATTATGGTGACTTTTGCACCTGTAGCTAGGATTGAAGTTGTAAGACTATTTCTTGCCTATGTTGCTCATAAAAATTACAAGGTTTATCAGATGGATGTTAAATGTGCATTCTTGAATGGGGATCTTGATGACGAAGTTTATATTGAGCAACCTAATGTTTTTTCACTATCAAATGATACAGATATAGTTTGAAGGTTAAGGAAAGCTTTATATGGATTGAAACAAGTACCTAGAGCTTGGTATGCAAGGTTGGATAAATATCTTTTGAAGCTTGGTTTACTAAGGACAATGCTGGTAGTAATTTATATTATAAAATCACTAATCATGACATACTTATTTTTCAAGTATTTGTTGATGACATTATCTTTGGAGGTGACGCTAAATTATGCATAGAATTTTCTAAAAATATGGAGAAATGATTTGAGATGTCTATGATTGGTGAGATGAAATTTTTACTAGGTTTGCAGATTACTCGGACTAACAAAGGCATTTTCATCTGTCAAACTAAATATGCTAAGGAACTATTGAAGAAATTTGGTATGGGAGACTCTAAACCGGTAAGTACTCCTATGGTTACAAGTGAAAAATTGACAAGAAAATATGTTTCTACACCGATAAATCCTACAAGATATAAATCTATGATTGGAGGTCTGCTTTATTTGACTCAGACTAGGCCTAACATTATGAATTTTGTTTGTATTGTTTCAATATTTCAGAGTGATCCTAGAGAAAATCATGAGATGGTAGTAAAAAGGATTTTTAGATACTTGCAAGGTACATCAAAATATGGTTTGTGGTACCCTAAGGATGATAACTTTACTTTATGTACATATACAGATGTTGATTGGGCTAGAGATGTTGGTGACCGAAAAAGTACTTCCGATGGAGCTTCATTTCTTGGAAAGAAGTTGGTTTCATGGATCAGAAAGAAACAGTCATGTACTTCTTTATCTACTATTGAAGCTGAGTATGTTGTTGCTGCTATAAACTATACACAATTGTTATGGATGAAGCAAATGTTGAAGGATATAAAGGTGGATTGTGATGCACTGGTAGTTATTCACTATGATAACTCTACTGCTATTGATATATCAAAGAATCTGGTATTTAATTCTAAAACAAATCACATATCTATCAAGTATAACTTTTTGAAGGAGAAGGTGGAAGAAGATGAAGTTAGACTAGTTTATGTGAACACTAATTAGCAGATTGTAGATATTTCCACTAAACGTTTATCCAAGGAATCATTTGAGTACCTGAGAGACAAATTGGGAGTTTTTACCCCTCCGGTAGAAAATTGATTGATGTGGTTTGGCATCAGTCTGGCATGCATTATCTAAGATACTATTCATTCTAGCACTGATGTGAGATGCTACTACTCAAGGGGAGTGGTCAACTTTGAGATTCAGAGACTTATGTTTTTGCTTTGATATTTCTATCAGATTTCTGGCATTGATGTCAAAGGGTGAGAAATATTGATTTGAAAAAGATAAAGAAATAAAATCATAAATGTCGAAGGGAGAGAGATATGAAAATTAAAAGGGACAGATATTCAAAGCTATATGCAGGTGATTGTTGGTTGTCTTCTACAGGGAGAGACTTGTTTGGCATTTCTTGGTACTTAGATGTTTTTTTATCGTATGATGAAATAATAAGTATTCGATAGAATACTAAGATGGGGGGGTGAATCAGTATATTGAAAAACTAATACAAAGTTCCTGAACTCAAACTCAGTCAAACAAAGGAAACATATCTTAGTCAAGATCAATATTCATAGGAATACTTGACATCAACCGGTTTAACTATTATGACAACTTTAAGAGTAAACAAATTCAATCTTGTAAACATCAACAATGCTTAATCATAACTCAACATATTCAACTCTCAATGCTTCTACTTAACATGCCTTATCAAAAGTTAACCAAATCAACAAATAAGATCACAATCACAAAATAATTCACCACTTGACACAAATGTTTATACGTGGAAAACCCAAATAGGTAAAAACCACGGTGAGATGAGACTCGCAACAATAGCTATCTAAACTCTTCTGAAGTTCACTCTACTAGGAGCCAATCCTGCTAAAGCTTTACAATATGTCTTGTTGAGAACTAATTCCGGTTAGGAATCACCTGGTGAAGGAATTTACAAATATGCCTTGATGAAAATCACAATACCCTGTTAGGAGTAACCTCGCTAGAGGATTTAAGAATCCAAGCTAATGGACCACCTTGTTAGAGGATTTAATGAGTAACCAAGCTTGTTAGATCTTACCCAGTTAAGGGATTTCATTTCTATTGTAATTGTTAGAAAACAATAGGTTTTCTTGATCTGTTTGAGTAGCACTACATTTGCTTGATCAGATCCTTCTAAGCTTCAATCTGCCTTCACTCAAAGTGCAAATCCATTCACTGGTTAGGCAACTACACACTCCACGGGTTTTTATCAATCTTGCCAACAACCTTGACAAACAACTTCATCGACCTTAAATACAAATCAATTCAGTCGGTAACACAGCAAAAACATAATTCTCATCATCGAGATTACAAACAAGTCAGTACAATCTTGACCATTAGAAATCATGACAATCTCTTCACATTCTTCAAGAAAATTCCGGTTGCTCCATGATCACCGCTTCATCGGACTTTGTAACTCATCATGCTATGTACATTAGATGCAATCCCCTTTGCTCCTTCCCTAGACAAGAAACAAACGCGCCAAAACAATTTGAACAATGATCACACGTGTCTCCATCATTACCACTTATCAGATAATAAACCATCAAACTTGATCAGTTAGGGTTTACCGGTTACATTACATAGAAAGGTTTAACCCTTTACAACTAGTTCACCAATTCAACTCACAAACTTTACATACCGGTTTACAACATCTTCCACAAATCTCTTCTTACCAATTACTAGGCAATATCAAAAACAACAATATCAGCAATAATATGAATACCATTACTGGTTCAATTGACATCAATGACAACATATCATTAATGCAATCTCTATGCAAAATGCCAACATTTTTCACATCTAGTGTTTCCATCTATGCCAAAGGGGGAGATTGTTGTCCATTTGGTGGAATTGATTATGTGTTGCATTGATGTTTTGTCATTCATGTCAACACTAGCTATTTGGATGCTTTATCGGCACCCTTCTAGTCCCGATAGGTTGAGTGGTTTCTAGTTAACTTTGATCTGGTATGATCCGACAGGCTCTAGTATAGTCTGGTGATGGAATTGGCTTGTTCATGATACTTATACTCATATTTGGTCAGTTGATTTTGGTCTGGTGATTGGATGCTATCCTGCTTGGTTAGAAGATTGGTTTTTGGTTCCGGCGAGGGATTCACCAGTAGAGCTTTTGATGGAGATCTTTGATTAATTGCATAAGTGGTATTGGTGCAGCTTGTGATGGAGTTTCAAGAATTTTTTGTTGATCGTGTTTGAGACTTGGCGGATGGAGATCATTGTTGAAGCATGTGGACCTATACTTGGTCTCGGTTGATCTAGGTTATGGATCGGCTTTAATGTAACGTGTGGATAGGACCTATTGATCTATTTTTGGGATGTCTTATGTTTAGATATTACTTGTTTGGTCTAAGGCCGACATGGTTTGTAATTGTGTAATCGGTTGATTATGTGGTGGCCGACCTGATTGTTTATGGTCGAGGGTTTGTATAAATAGATGTAAGATCTCATTGTAGATCATCATGGGTAATGTAAGAGGTCATGGTCAAGGATTCTAATGTGTGAATAATGTAATATCATTCAAGTAGAGGAGTTGGTCGATCATTGGATATCAAATTGGGTTTATGTAAGAGGATTTAGTCCTCGGGTATTGATCTTAATCGAAACTATACTCGAGCATAGGAGATGCTATCTTTTACAGTTCAACACTTCTTTGGATTGTAGTCTAGATTTATATGTAGTCGATGATGCTCCTTTTGTGATGAGCAGTGTGCTCTAGGTTGTTGGCCTTCCTGCAAGTGTTGGCCCCTTCATTGTAATTCACATACTTACTATAAAAGTATTATCTGACTGAGGGTAGGCTTCCCACCATGGTTTTTCCCTTTACCGGGTTTTTCATGTACAAATCTTGGTGTTGTGTGGATGGCTTTTATTCCGTGATTATTGTTTATGCTTAATTGATTAACTGTTATTCTGGTATTATTGTTTTGGGTTTCAGTATTAAAATTTTAATCGTTGAATGTTCTTGTAATCTGAGACAACTGATTCACCCCCCCCCCCCTTGCTCTTAATTGCCTTTTGGTTATCTGAACTGTCATGATCATGAAAGGCTAGAAACTAGAATCCTTTGGAAATTAAAATATGACAAGAATGTTGTTTTTATTTTTGTAAAATTTAGCAAAAATCATAAAGAAGGTGATCAGGAATGTCTTTTTCATCATAGATATTTTCATTCTCTTGGAAAATGTAAATCTTTTAAGGAATTTGTTCAAGAATAATCTGATAAAGCTCAAATAAATATTTCCACTGATATTCCTCTCTTTCTAGGAGAGAAAGTAGTGCCCTAGCACTCTTCTCACCCTCCTTGTTGCTCCTCACCCTATGACACAAGTAGTTAACTTAATTGGGGGCTCTTTCTCATAAGAGGTGATTCTTTTTCAATTAAAAACATATTGGGGCAGCAACATGGTCCATTCTTGCCTCTATACTTGGGGGACAAGAGCCTTATCCTCCTCTCTCTCTATCTAAAGTATCATTATTTCCTTTAGGGTTTGCATTTTTCATATTTTTATATCCTTTCTAGCATAAATTGGTATGTCTCTTATGACTAGTCCCTCCTTAGGGGAATCTGTGATCTTTCCTTCTTTTTCTCTCTTTCTCTTTGAAGATTACCTCTTCTTTAGAGTTGCATTTTACATATATTAATGTATTTTCTTGCATTGAGCATTTATTCATGTGAGTACATTGTGCATTTTTTTATGTTTAATCTCTCCTTAGAGGTTGTCTAAATCTTCTCATTTTCCTTAGACTTGGGGGGGCAATAATATCTTCCTTATTCCTTCTAAGGATCTACTTTTCCTTTGTTGAGTAGTGTTTTCTTATGATTTGATGCCATTCCTTGTGTGAAGTTGTTGTTTGCTCAGGGATTATCTCTTATGAAGGAGGTGTATGTCCTTGGCTACAACCTATTTTTCACTTGGCAATTCATATCCTATTATAAATTTACCCCTTCACATTGTGTCAAAAGTGTGTCATCCTTCATTAAGAATCTCTTTCACCTAGAAATAGGGGGAATCTATGCATTCTTGTTCTCCTTTTCTTCTTTTGGTAGAAGATGGTAAGTTTTTTCAAGCAACTCCTCTTAGGGGTAGATTTATTTTAAGAAAATATCTCATATCCCCCAAGGATCCTCTTTACACTTGTTGCAAGATATCTCTTTTTCAACTATCTTATCCTTGCTTATAAGAGTTTTCCTTCTTCAGCTTGGATTTATGACATTGTTGCCTAAAGGATGTTTCCTTGGTATTGAAGGTTGGTATCCTTGTTCTTAGCTTCCTTAAGAGATCAACATAGGGCTATGTTGACATCTTAAGTGGGGGCACCCATATAGCCCTCTTTGTACTATATTGTACCATATTTTTGCATATCATTTTTGTATGTCTTAAATAGGGTGTTCATTGTCGAAACCAGAGGAAACAAACTCATATACGAGATGCTTCATGCCTGAAACTAGTTTTATAATTTGATATATGTCGTAGATGGGGATATGCATTCCCAAAACCAAAGAAAACAAACTCTTACATGGAATATCCTCGAAACTAGGCATGTAGTTGTCTTAAATGAGGTTACGCATTCGCAAAACTAGAGAAAACAAACTCTTACACGAGATGTTCCTGAAAACATACATTCACTCCTTGGCATTCACTTTTGCGCCTTGCCATTTGCATTTGCATTATATGTCTTAAATAGGTTGGATCAGGCTCAAAACCAAAGAAACAAACTCTTGTATAGGGTGTTATACACTTGAAACCAGACACACTTGCACACACACACACACACATGAGGATGATTTGAACTAGTGGAACATGGATAGACTATTCCTACTCTCCTCCCCAAAATGGATCACCTAGAAAAACATATCTAGGGACAAGTATCCATGTATATTTTTTCTCTCTCTTTCCTTCTTCTCATGGACTCATATATTTTCTATTGATGGTTCATGGATAATGTGTGCTTTTCCCTTTTATGTGATCACTTGTGTACTTGAGATGGAATTTTTCAACAATGATATCAATGGTTGAGACATTTTGATATCGAGGTGTATTCGGCTAGTTGACTTGAGTCTTGTTTTTGGTCTTTAGCTTTTGTGTTGTGTCTTTTTCCTTTGTTTGTATTTTTCTCTTTGTTTGTCTTTTCTTTTTTGTCTTGTTTTGTGTACCCTTGCATATGTTTGAGTGAGTTAAGATCCTAAGATTGGAGGCTTGGTCCCTCAAAATTAGTGATGTCTTATACTCCTTTTGATTATGCTCCTCATTTCTCCTCTCTTTCGTCTACTTTATCATGAGTATTAGCATAGGCTCATGCTCCCACTAAAGTGGGGGCTAAATATAGTGTCCTAAATTGTACTCCCTTATAATTTATTCCATATTTGGGACCTCATCTGAGCGTTCATGTCCCAAAGAAGGACTAGGACCTAATTTTGCACATACCATTCAAATCTGGCCTCCTTTTCTCTTTGCATGCCACATAGCCCCTTGGTCATGGCCCTTAAATAGGGTAGGACCAGGGCGTAGTGCATTGGTCCTCAATGGGACCAGGGTGTGGTGCCTCAGTCCTCTCAATTGGTACCTTAATTTAGTCCCCCTTAACAGTCACAATGAGCTAGTGGGAATATGATCTTCATGTCAGCTTATGTTGGAAAATTAAGATGTTTTTCGATGGGAAAGTATTAAAAGAGGTCTATCCCTCTCATTTCATCATCACATGAGAATCATAAGGCATCCAATCAATCTTTATTCAAGCTATCTATCATTCAAGCATTGAGGTATTCATCATCAAGTATTTCTAGAGATCTTCAAGGCTGCATATTCTTCATTCATCCATTGTGGAGAAACATTATGTCATTCATATGCAAGCATGTGTGTGATTAGGATTTTCTTATTTTCATGTCATTTCATACAACATATTTGGTTATATTTAAGAAGCAAACCATAATTATTAGTCATCACAGATATGAGGTATATCTTTCATTTATTTATTTTAGTATTTGCAACATCTCATTCAATGTTAATTCCTAAAGCAGGACTTAGGAAAACCCCTATTCCCGACTTGTTTCCCCTTCTTTCTATTTGTAGGAAACAGGTACAAAGCTGCGATATTAAGGAATAAGCATTATTTACAGTGACAAATCGACCCCCCATTAGAGTGCAAAAATTACAGAGGACTAGGGCGACCACCACCATGGTCCGAATATTTTAGGAGCTCTTTCATGTAGCAGGTTTGAATCTGCTTACATTACTTAGATCTAGGTTCATGGCTCAATACCACAATTGTAGCTTCCTATTTTTCATATTTTCATCTTCATTTCAGTACATTTACCCTAATCTCAGCAATTCAATTTACAAAAGAGGTTTAATTAATTCACATCATCAAAACCCCAATCCAATCAGAATTTTCAATCATAGTCCTTGCTTGTTCGTGATGAGATATATTGGATTAAAACCCTCTTTTGAATGTATTGGTCCCCAAGTCATAAAATTAGTGGTTTTCATACATCTAATGCTGGAAACCCTAATTTATCACCATTACAAGTAATAGCGGTTCCCCTTTTGCATATACCCATCATGTCTTATTCAGGGCTTGAGTACACAAGGATATCACTGCACCCTCATGCCTCATATATACCATCATAGTTATATTTGAACTTCCATACATAAGAAACATTTTTTTAAGAGTCTATTCCACACATAGTAAAAATTATTGCATTTTGTCTTGTATAACCAATGGTGTTGATATCCCTTTGTAAAATAAAAACTAGGATTACTCTCCACATAAATACATAACAATTTCATCATCATTCATAAGCCTTCCATCCAACCTATCTCATCATAAGAATTCCATCCAACTGATAAGTCGGTGTATTGACATGTTTTTTAGTAGGACTCTTAGGTTTTTGGTATCTTTTGGGTTGCATTGTGATAGTAAAATATTGTGAATTGACTATATGTAATCCATGTTTTAAAACTAAACATAAGAAATCATGTTTGAACCTTGTCTGTTAATTCCTGCAGCCATACCAATTTATTCCTACAGCCAAATGGTTTGTCCCTATGATATGCGGATTATTTAGGATGATTTCATATGTGAGTTAATGAATGTATTAGTTAAGTAAGATAGATATGCATGTCCTTGTATATTGTTTCTATTTTAGTGCAGGTAATAATTGATGTTGTGGTGTAGAATTCTCTTTTGCGCCTAAGGACTGGGGAATCACGTCAGATAGCTAGAGTTCAAATTGAAGGAGATTCAAGTGAGCGTGATCTATAGCATAATTGGAGTATTTGTACTTCACCATAGGAGTTTAACTCTGGTGCATGTTTAATCTACAAAATATCTCTTTGGCGTGCAAAGACTATGGTTCGGTTTCAGATCCACAGTTCTTGCAGCCAAGCTCTCTCTTATCCCCTTCATCTAACAGCGATCCACCTTTTCTTCTGGGTGTAATTGGAGTTATCCATTGTAGTTTGTCTTTTCTTTATAATAAGCTCTTCTTTCTTTTCTGAGGGTTAGACAGAATGGAAAGAGATTGAGCAGAATTTTTGTCAAGTATTCTGAATTTTCTCTTTTTGAATATGTAATCGTCTTTCAGGAAGAAATGAATAAAAATATCTTATTCTGATCTATTAAGAGTTCTTTGCTGCGAGTTTGATATCACTCATCCAAGGGGGCCCACTTGGTGAGTGATCCCGTGTTTATGATTATTGAAGTTAGTTTTTACTTAGTTGCAATAGAAGTTCATGACTGGGTTGTTCCTATAGCCACTGGAAATAGATCCTTTGACTGTTCCTGCAGCCAAGGCAGAATGGTGTGATTTCTGTTATTTCCATTAGTTCATTTTAGCAGAGTTTTGAAAATTTTTCATTTAGTCTTTATGATTTCCATTCATACCTTTCATACAGTAATTAAGAATAATCATTTAAGGAGCTTAGTGCATATATATTGCAGACCCATTTCAAGTTTTACATTTCTGGATTGACAACTAAATGAACACCAGCCATGAGAATAGTAAACTCTACCATATGAATGTCCAAACTTTGGATTGAGATTTCAACTAGAGGTATTATTATCATTATAGTTGGGGTAGACATTTTTAGCGTCGTTGTCGGGGATGGTGTCAAGCTAAGAGCCTTTTATGATTATTTTAGTTTCTAGTTAATTGTTTGAATTTCATGAATCTGCATGCATAATAGAAAAAAAGATGCCAAAGGTATATTTTTACCCACTCATACTACTCAAGCAGAAGATAGTTCTTTAGATATAAACCCTTTTTCTGAGCTGCATCAAGTCCCACAAAATTTGAATTACCCTGAGTCTAAATTTCCAGAAGGAGGTCTTCAACTCCTTTTTGGTCCACAAGAAGAAGAGTTTCCTATTGTAATAACCCCCATAAGTCCAATGCAAGGGAACCCACCTCCTGATGGAAATAATCCACCACCACCGCCTAGTCCAACATTTGAGTTTACCATCTCTGACCAGCATGATAATGCTAACCTCAAGAACATTCCAGCATCTTCACTTCCTAAGTTCTATGGGTTGGTCATAGAGGATCCGGATACATTTTTGTTTGAGTTTGATGTTCTCTATAGGAGTTTTGACTATACTATAGATGCCCATAGACTCAAAATTTTTCCAGCTACTTTGAAGGAATCATCCTTGAGATGGTTCATGAGCTTGGGTAGTAGTACAATCAACACATGGGATGAGATGAAATGGTTGTTTCTTGCAAAATATAAATATTATTGTAGAGGCACTGATCGGCATGGGGATGATATCTTTAGAATGACTCAAACTGAAGATTAGAGCCTTGAGGATTATCTGGAAAGGTTTTTGTTTAGTGTCAAGGAGTCCAAGCATAGTACTTTGAATGAAGATTCCCTCAAATTGATATTCTTGAGGGGTATCGGTGATGAATGCACCGATTCCTTAGATCTAATGGGGGGGGTGACATTACACAATCTACTTGGGCTGAAATAGAACAAATTTGCAAGAAGTATTCCAGATCTACTTCTAAGAAGAATAGGAGATTTAAGCCAGGAGCACCATCATCATCATCTGGAAATGGATTTTCTAAGTTGGAACTTAGTCATTTGTTAAAAGATTTCAAGAAGGACATTATAAACAATATGGCTACTCAGTTGGATACATTGGCAGCTAAGAAGAAGCATGAGGAAGCTGATGCATTTCTTGCAGAATTTTGTCCTCATTGTAAGCAGTGGAAGAAAGATTGTAGATGTAAGATGGTTGCAAATGTTGAATTACCATATTTCAAACCGATTCAAGGGAAGGATGAATAAGTCTTCTATGTTGCTCAGAAAAGACCAAATTTTCTGAGACAAGGTATGCCACTTGATCTACTTTCCTTTTCTGGTTATAGTGGTAATTCTTATGCACCAAATAACCAATGGCAACCACAATATTCTCAAATTTTTATAATTATCCACATTCGTATGGATCACAAGGCCAAGGACAGCAATTTGCTAATCAGATACCCCATTGGCAGCAGCCACAGGGAAACTGGTATCCACCTTAGGGTGTAGGGAACCAGTTTCAAGGGAATTGGCAACCTACCTCTCAATGGAGGGGAAACCCATCATGGTCATCCCAATCTTCTAGATATCGGCCTCCTGCTCAGCAGCCACAACCTCCTTCTTTAATGCTACCTCCTCTAGCCACACCACCACCTTTGAAGCCAACACAACTACCTACTCAACTATTGCCTAATCCAAATATCAAATCGCAGCAACAACAAGAAGCTTATTTAGCTGATGTTAATCAATACCCAGCCTATTCTTTATCACTAGATGATATTCACCTCTGATCTGGAACAACACTACCTAATCCCTCTCAGCCAGTTCTTACTGAGGTACAAGAAGAGTAGCCAATCTCTGATCCTAGTGATGTAATACCTCAGAATCAAATATTACCACCTGTAGACACCTAAAAATGGTCAAAACTTGCGGAATTGTACTTTAACATTTACGCATTGCCTTATTTTAGGGTTTTTGTGTTGCACTAACATTTCTCCTATGTCATGCACTTGGTCTTTATCATTTGCGAGCATCAAGTCTTTCTTCTGCATTCTTCAGTTGTCTCGCTTTCGAAATTGGTCTTGTCGACAACAATCTTCAGTCATGATTTTGGTCAATCTTATCTTGTCGCATCAATGTGCATGCTAATTTGTCATCATTTTGGACATCATCAATCCTAATTAGGGTTTTGTCCTCTTGTCAATCTTGTCATTTTGCGATCGATTTGTCATCGATCGTTATCATTTCCAATCTTTTCATTTTGCGATCGATTTGTCATCGATCGTTATCATCGTTGTCCTTCTCAATCGTGTTAATTTGGATCAATTTGTCATTATTCCTCGTAAATTGGTGCATTTATCAATCAAAATTGTTTGTCAGCATTGGTCCTTTGTCAATTCAAAATCATGATCGAATCAACATCAAATCAATTTTATATCAAGACCTAATTGTCGTCCTTGCATTCCTAATTTATCTTCTAGGGTTTTATGATTTATTCATTTAACCTTGTTTGTCATTTTCTCTCCATTTTCTCCCTCTAGGTTAAATAATTTATCCTAGGTCTTCGTGTCACAATTAAATGTTTAATTTAATTGGTTAACTAATTATTCCTCTTTTTGTGAATTAATTAATAAATGACAAATTATTAATTGATTTACCTAATTTCCTAAAATTCCCTCTTTGTGAATTATTAATAAATGAGAAATTATTAATTAATTCACTAAATTCCTAATTTCTTCATTTCTAATTTTCTAATTTCTTAATTTTCCTAATTTCTTCATTCCTAATTTCCACCTATTTTCTAATTTGTCAAAATCAATTTCCACCTAATTAATTTCTCTCTAGTTCTCCCTATTTTTGTGCTTTGGTGGAAGCATGAATTTCTCATGCGTCATACTTTTGGCATAGCAAGATGTCATAAGCCTCTAGTCCTCTAACCTTTGCATTGGCAATATGTCATAATTCATGACATAGAAGGTGTCATAACCTTCTTCTTTCCGCTCAATTGTGCCATTTTTGAAATTAATTGCCTCTAATATCAATTTCATGCTAATCTTGTCTTTTCTCCAATTCATCTATAAATTGGATGAATTTCTTCAATCAAGACTAATTACTTTTTCTAATCACTTTGTCGAATCAATCATGCTTTGAGTACTCTTGCGCTAATTGTCAATCTTACTTTCACATTAGGTTTATGCACTTGAAGGTGAGATCCACAAACAAAAGCTATTTGAAGAAGAAAGAAGGACAATGGAGCCACATGAAGGAGATATTCAGATCTGCATTTGGTTTGCTTACCTTTTAATCTTGAATGTTTTGTTATCATGTCTTTATTGAGTGTGTTTAGGATTGATCATTGCATTTGAGCTTTCATGATTGAGCTAGATTAGTATTTTGATTTGCTTGTGATGATTTCTAGATTCCTATCATACTTTAATTGGTGAACCTGACGTGAACTAACCCGCCAACCATGCTTTTGAGTGCTTTTGAGATGATTTGCAGGTCAAAAACCCAAGAAACAGGGTAGTGCAGTGTTTTCTGGGAACTTCTGCGCCTATGTCAAGCATTTTGCACTTGTGTCAAGCATTTTGCACCTGTTTCAAAGACATTCTGCACCTGTGTCAAGCATTTTGTGCCTATGTCAAGACTTCTGCGCCTGTGTAGGGACAGAAATAGAGGTAAAAGGCAGTGTGTTTTTACTTGCAAATTAATCTGTTTTGCATGTTGTTTCTGCTTTTTGGGTTTTTGGTATTGATTCTCTGTGCAGAACCTTAGCATATGCATGGCAAAGACAACAAATGAAACTGCTAACATGTTTTTGTGCAGGTTTGATAGTCAAAGACTAAACATATCAAACTTCTGACTTGGGTTTTGTAGGTTGCCTTGGACTACAACTAAACTTTGTGTTTATAATTAATATTTAGGCACCTAGTGATTTCTAAATAGGATGAAATGAATGTATGTTTGATTTGATTGTCAAGTTTGACATTGGAGTAGGAGAGTATGCTCTCATCCTTCTTAGGGTGATCATAAATCTAGATCTTCAATACCATGCTCATGTTTTTTATTGTGTGTCACCTTTAGAGGGCCTGCCTTCCTGACCATTTGCTTTTGCAAGCAAGTGATAATCGTGAGAAGGGAATGACCCAAAGTGAGTACGGCTAGAATACCTTGGCATTCTAACTCACTATAAACAAATACCTAATGGGTGAAAGCTTTGAAGGAAGGGTTACGTGGGAATTGCAGTTACTTGGGAAGTGATGACCCTTGAACTCTTTCTCATATCAACATCTAAGTAGGACCTCACAGTCTAAATCGTGCTTGCGCGACTACATTTGTTTGGCATCTTGATGGGCTTAATGTCTCAATCACACTTGCATGACATCAAGGAGTAACGCTTAACAGAAATCCTTACTAAACACCTTGTATTTAGAGGCCAAAAATCCTTCTAGTTGGTTGAGAAGGACAAGTTCGGATACTTGGAAGAGATACTAAGTTCGCCATGGGGATATTTCCATGGGGACTAATGCTTGGCTGCCCTGAGAAGTGAGTGTCATGGAGGGGAGCCCATGGGGTCAAGAATCTATGTATTCTCCTTGAATCCCATAACGAGTCTACCTCTCAAGTACCTAATGTCCTTGCCTACCATAAGAAATGTGTGAATGAGCATGATTGTCTTGAGTCTAAGTTGAAATATCTTGTCTTCTTTGTTTGTCAAAAGTTGAATTGCATATCATTTCAAAAATAAGACAAATTGATTCAAAACAAGGTTAAACACAAGAGACATTCATCCAACAAAATTCAAAAACACCTTCAAACATGGTTGTCAAACATTGTTCAAAATCTTGTCTCAACATTCATGTCACTTAGATTTAGGTTCATCCTAGGTTGCATTTTGCAAAGTTCATTGTCAAGTACCAAGGTTAGGTTTCACCTAAGTCATACTCCTTTGCATATCAATAAGAGTCATCCATTTGCATGTGTCCTCTTGCATTAAAGTCATACCATTGTCATACATTCATATTTGCATACCCTAGGTCTCTTCATTAAGTTTAGGTCATTATTATATCATATTAGGGTTATTTGCATAGTAATTGTCCCTTTGCATATAGTGTCAAAACTAGGTTTTGTCATACTTGAGTAATCCAAATCTTTGATAAACCCTAAGTCATTGTTAGGAGGTCTAGACCTTATCAAACCTTATCTCTTTTTGTCATCAATGTCATTTGGTCAAACCTAGCTTAGTATCCAATCATATAGGGGAGACGTTGTCATTTGTCCTTTTGTCACTTGGTCCTTTTGTCCTTTGAGGTATAGACATCATTTCAATTTCCTAAGGGTCTCTTTTAGATTTGCATTCCAAAAAGTTTGTCAAAATCTTGAAAAACAACCAAAAACATAGGTTGCATTCTTGCCATAGATTGCACTCTCATTTATTTAGTTTGCATTTAGTTGCATATCATACATTATCTTTGAAAATTTCCAAAAATATTGCATTTGCATAATTGACATGCCTGTTGAAACAAGATCAAAATCTAAAAAGATGGGTGAACCAGCATATCAACCCATTGACAACATATCAAATTCACAATTTCAAACCAGTCAAACAGTACAAATTGAAGGTTCATCAAACACATCATTACCACAATATGGAATGGTTCAACTTGGACCACCTCCATTATATGAACCAGTGTTTGTACCTATGAAACCAGGACATGGGAGTGTTCCACCAACTCCAAGAGGAAGTGCACCTTTCAATTGGAATCAACCACACCTGCAACATGACATTCAAACTCAAACATTATATGAAGAACAAACTCTTTTGCAAGGATTTGGTTCAAATCAAGGCATTCAACAAGAAACGAATCCAAATGTCCAACCAGATTCTTCATCAAATTCTAATGCTTCTGATGATGTTGATATGTTCCTTAAAGATCCTAAGATGACAAAAAAGATGGATAAGTTCTTGAACAAGGTCTTTAAGATGTTCCCACAAAAATATCTTAACATGATGAGTAATGTGACCTCCTCAAGTGAGCAAATCAATGTGCAAAAACAACAAGGCGGTGAGTTGTTAAGTTTCTCTCTACATCCAAATGAAGAAAATGTGCAACCAGAAACTCAGCCTACCTTGATGAGTAAACGTGCTTCAAAGGCATTGACAGTGACTATTCCTCAAAAGTCACCATTTGAGACAATAAATAATCCATTATTCAACACAACACCTATAACACAAGATCAAATGAAGACCACGCAAATATTGACAGTTGTCCCTCAATAAGAAGTGGTTCCTTACATGCATAAAATTGGATCAAAATCTAAGATGCAGGAAAGTTTCACGACTTGAATGCCTGATATCACTAATGTCCAAAGCAATTCCATGATGCAACAAAGTTCTTATGTCCCGTTAAGTTCAATATATTTTCCAAACATTATTGCGACAGATCCTTCGATAATGGCAACACAAAGAACTACGGATAGTGGTTTGCACCAACAACAATTGTTGCAACAATTGAGTAATACACAAAAGCTACAATTGAATGTGCAAACAAGCAATGTACAACAACAACAATACCACATTCGACAACATGTTGCAGCGCCCTCTACACCATTACCAGTTAATGCAAACTTGCAACCATCACAATGGATTGGACAAACAACACAACAAGTTAGTGCAAGTGCCATACCTCATCTTAAGGAGAAACAACAAAAACCACCTAAACAAAGTTTTTTGCAAATGATGGGATATACACTGCGACAACAATTGGCACAAAGTCAACAAATTCCAATTCGTCAGCATCAACAACAACATGTGCCTCAATATATGCCAAGACAAACAAGCTATCATACTTCACAACCGCAATTGGCGCCTGTGCAATATCAACAACACCATCAATTACAATATCACCCTAGGTTACAAGAAGCACAGCAACAAGGTCAATATCAAGGCATGGCACAACCACAACAACAAGAGATGTACCAAGAACATTATATGTCGGAGACACCAAAAATGGCCATTTCAGAGCATCAACAACCGATCGGAAACACGATGTATCGACAAAGAGTACCCACTGGGATTAATGATGGACCTCCAAAATCTAATACAATTGCGCAACAGCTTGAGAAGTTGCAACGACAAGTTTTCGCATTAGAAACTAAAGGAACAAAGAAGTTGTATATAGATCAGGATTTATGTCCTAATCCATTTGACAAGAGCTTATACATGCCTCCATTCCCTAAACATTTTGAGGCACCTAATTTTCAGAAATATAAAGGGAATGGCAATCCAAAAGATCACATTCGAGCATTTTTTGTGGCATGTACTGAAGTGAGTTATGAGGAAACATATTTAATGCGCTTATTTGCACAAAGTCTCACTGGACAAGCCATGGATTGGTATTTGCATCCACCAGGAAATATAAAGACTTGGTCTGAATTGGCTCAAAAGTTTATATCTCACTTCGCATTCAACATCGATAGTGACGTGACTATGTCAGATTTATGCAACACCAAGCAAAAGCAAGGCGAGCCGTTAGTGACTTTCTTGCAACGATGGTGAAGCTTGTATAGTCATTCTTCCCTAGATATACCTGAAGAACAACAAGTGAATCTGTTTATCCAAAATTTAGTCCCAGAAATGATGTATGAACTAAAATTGAAAAGTCCCAGTACTATAGAGAAACTCATTAAGAAGGGGATGAACATTGAAACTACTCTTGTAGCCAAGGGAATCATTAAGCTTAACAAAGATAGTGACAACACGAACAATTTAGGACACAAAAATAGATTTTGGTACAAGAACAAGAATGTCACTAATGATGGAGTTGTTGATGCAAGAGCGGTGAATGCAAATCAACCCCCGTTCACAATCAAGAAATTGAGTGTTCCTAATATGTCAACTATGGAACAAAATCAAACACCAGTGAGCAATGTTACTCAATAGCTGCAATACCAACAGCATACTCAACAATACACTCAACAATATAATCAACAACAAGGCCAGCAACAAAATCAACAACGCAAACCTTTCTGATCGAGGGATGGGCCTCCTCGACAATTTATGCCATTAGGAGAGCCTATTGAATCAATAATGAAATAGTTAATACAAGCAAAATTTATCAAGCTACCATATATCAAGGCAGAACCTATGGTAAAGCCGCATTGGTGGAATGATAATGCCTATTGTGAATACCATCGGTCCAAAGGACATAAAACTGCATCATGTTTTCAATTGAAACATCTGACTCAAGACTTGTTAGACCAAGGAGTAATTGAGGTAGATCCACCCCATACGACCTCTAACACTGATCATACTATTTTCAAAACTCCTTTGCTTGATCATAACAAGAGTAAAGCGTCTTCTTCAAACTCTACACAAACAAAAAATTATGCAAGTCCTGGTTATAATAATGTCATCAATTGTTTTCACATGTCAAATGAGTATGTTTCTATCCTAAGAATAAAGGGACAAGATCCTTCTTGCGCAGTCACCACTCGTCGATCCAAAATAGTCCTGAAATGAGCTCCTGCAGCTCCTCCCAAACCAACTCCTGCAAGTTAGTATAATCTCTTGGATCATCTAGGAAAGACACTTGCACAAATATCAATCCTTGAGTTGTTGAAAATGTCTCTCATGCATCGTGCAGTCCTAGATAAAGCTTTAATTGAGTCCACTGTCCCGACAGACATTGATGTTGACCAGTTTCAAGCCCGAATTGGACATCTAGTTGTTTCCCAAAATGTCGCATTTTCTGATAATGATATCTTACCTGATAAGCTCCCTTATAATGATCCTTTACACCTTGAAGTCTTTGTCCATAATTGCAAAATCCGATGAGTCTTGATAGATGGTGGAGCGGGTCTTAATATTTGTACCTTGAGAGTGGTCATTGGCCTTGGTTATATAGAAAATGACATTGATGCTTCTAGAAGAATAACAATCAAAGCATATGATGATGCTGAGCGCCCATCCAAAGGGATAATTATATTGCTTATCAGAGTCAGTCCAGTGACAGAAAACACTTTCTTGTAGGTCTTAAACCTTGATCTCCCTTACAATATGATTCTTGGTCATCCATGGATCCATGCAATGAAAGCAGTTCCATCCACCTATCATCAATGTTTAAAATATCCTTACAATGGAACTGAGATAACAATTCCAGGAAATCCTAATCCATTCTAATTTTGTGCTGCCCTAAAGGATTCTCCGCAGTAGCAAGTCCCAGTCAATAGAGAGGCCAAATCACATAGTTATGTGGATCCTAATGAATTGTTAGATGCTATCAAAGGAAAATTGAAGATACAGGACCAAGGATGCGGAGAATATTCAATGGATCAAACATTCCTCATCGGGAATTTACCAATATCTCCAAAATCATATGGCAAACCACATTTGTTGCAAAAGGAACCTAAGGTGGTTATTCAATATCAGCATCCCACTACATTTACAAGATGGGGTGAACTTGACAAAGAAACTTTAGATGATGATGTCATAGATTGGCTTTATAAGGATCCAACTGAGACCCCACTTGTCAGGTTGCTAGTGGAATGATATGGCAAAGGATTTACTATGCTACAAAAGAAAGGATATGACGGCTGCAGTGGCTTAGGTCTGAACAACAATGGAAGGCTAGAACCTGTTATACCCAAGAGGCGACCTCCAACTTTAGGGTTAGGTTTTGTACCATTGTGAATTGGATCCTCATCTACCAAAGTGACCACATGTGGAAAAGGATGTGACTCTGATGATGAAATAACACCTGAGGATACCCGACCCGAAACTGATTCCAATGAATGGGAGTGGAGTTCTTTTTCCTCTAGCTCCTATGCCCTTGACAATATTTTCCTTGACCCTGATAATTTGCCTATGGAAGATAAACATGAAATAACTCCTCTTCCTAAAACATGTCCTAATGCTTGGATAGAGTCATTATGGGATCCAAGCTTCGAATCAGATACAAGTAGTTCAGATAGTGATACTAAAGATGTTTACATCTTTACCATCTCAGTCCTCTCTCTTCTTAAAACCAATGATGACATGCCCCTCGTCTATCCCCAGCTTATCCAACATGACCACCAAGAACCACTCACATTGGACTATTTTCAAAATGACGAAGCAATTGCAGAATTCCTTGGACTATGGGAAGGTATACCACAAGGTGATCATAAGGCAGGGTTTGCTATTGATCTGGATTCCATAGCATATTTTGGGGAGTCAACTCCATCTTCCAGTCATTAAAATAAAAAAAGAAAAGAACAAGTAAAAAGCCAAAAGAATAGATCTTTGAGTGAAAACCGTAAGGCACTCTCTGATCATGAAAAAGTAAAAATAAAAGACGTACCTGCGGGTGAAAACCTCTCTGAGGCGCCCAAAGGTGGAAGAGTGGAAAAAACCCTATCAAGTTAGGATAAATCAACATTGCTTGTGGAAATGACCGAGGAAATCAATTTGGGTACACCTGACAACCCCAAGGTCATTCATTTTGCTGCTTCTCTATCAAAACAGGAAAAGATAGACTTTGTCAATTTCTTTCTTGAGAAGAAAATCAGTTTTGCCTGGTCTTATGTAGATATGTCTGGCCTTGATCCAAAACTAGTCCTTCATCACTTGCCATTAAAACTAGATGCCAAGCCTGTCAAACAAAAACTCAGAAAGATGCATCCCTAGGTGGCTCTTTTGGTCAAGGTCAAACTGAAGAAACTATTGGATGTGGGCTTTATCAGACCCATCGATTATGCAAACTGGATTTCAAATTTGGTACCAGTTAGCAAAGTAACTAGGGGCATCAGAATCTATACAGATTTTAGGGATCTCAATAAAGCATGCCCTAAAGATGATTTTCCATTGCCAAATATCGACATCATAGTTGACATGACTGCTGGATATGAGATGCTCTCATTGATGGATGGTTTCTCCGGCTATAACCAAATTCGCATTGCTCCTAAAGATCAGCATAAGACTGCATTCACATGTGCTTGGGGTACCTACTGTTGGAATTTGATGCCCTTTGGTCTTAAAAATGCAAGCACAACATATCAAAGAGCGATGACGACAATTTTTAATGATTTCATGCATACTTTGATGGAGGACTATGTTGATGACTTATTATGCAAATCTGTCACAAGAGATAGTCATTTAGCCATCCTGGGCCCAATCTTTGACCGAATGGAGACCTACAAGCTTAGACTCAATCCAAAGAAATGTGTCTTTGGTGTCACAGCTGGCAAATTACTAGGGTACATTGTTTCTCATAGAGGCATTGAAGTCGACCCTACCAAGGTTAAAGTAATCATGGATATGCCTCCTCCTGCTAATCTCCATCAACTAAGAAGTCTGCAAGGAAAACTCCAGTCAATCCACTGCTTTATAGCTCAGTTGGCCAACAAATGTCATCCATTCTAGCATCTATTGCATAAAGGTGTTGCTTTTAAATGGACTGAGCAATGTCAATCAGCCTTTCAAGCTCTCAAGGACTATTTGTTGTCACTGCCTATTCTAATGCCTCCTATAGAAAGAAATCCATTTATATTGTATATTTTTGCAACTAAAATGGCACTAGGAGTTCTCTTGGCTCAACAGGATGAGAACGGCAAAGAGTGAGCTATTTATTATATCAGTCGAACACTAGTAGGCTATGAGCTGAATTATTCAACTATTGAACGGGCATGCTTAGTAGTGGTGTTTGCAACACAGAAGCTCTAACATTATATGTTAAATCACCAAACATTGTTGGTTGCAAAAATTGATCCCCTAAAATACCTGCTTAGCAGAGTAGCTTTGACGGGTCGCCTAGCAAAGTGGGTTATGATCCTCAGTGAATTTGATATTGAATATATGGAGCGAAAGGCGATAAAAGGACAACTCATAGCAGATCAACTTGCAGAGCCTCCTATTTATGATAATCATCCCATGTTGACCGATTTTCCAGATGAATCAGTCTTTTCTCTCACATCTTCTAATGAATGGAAGCTATACTTTGATGGATCCCATATCAAGTTCGGGTCTGGAGCAGGCATCTTGTTTGTCACCCCTAAAGGTGATGCTATTCCCAAGTCCTACAGAATAACTTTTAATTGTACCAATAACATTGCAGAGTATGAAGCACTGGTCACAGGACTCCGAGTAGCAGTCCACTAGAATATCACACATTTGCAAGTCTATGGAGATTCTCAATTAGTCATCTGACAAGTGAATGATGACTATGAAACAAAAGATGAAAAGCTTATTCCTTATAAGCATATGGTAGATTTCTTCATGACAAAATTCATGGCTATCCATTTTAGTCAAGTTCCAAGAATGCAAAACAAGTCAGCAAATGCGATGGCTACGATCGCTTCCATGTTAAATATGCCAAACAATATGGACAAATGTGAATTTTTGGTTGAACAGTTGCTTGTCTCTTCTTTTGACATTCCGATAGAAGATGTGATGTGCATTCTTGTTGGTCCCAACTCCCCGTGGCACAATGACGTATATCAATATTTGAAATCCCAAACCTTACCACCTAACCTTTCTGCTAACCAACGTCGAGCCTTCATCCGACAGACAGCCAAATATGTCATCATTGCCAACACCCTTTACCATCGTTCTTTTGACCATACCCTCCTCAGGTGTTTGGATTCTGATGAAGCACAAATGGCTTTACACGAGGTTCACGATGGTATATGTGGGGGCCATTTCAATGGTCTAAACTTAGCCAAAAAGTTTATTCATGCTGGGTATTATTGGCCCACTCTGGAAAAAGATGTTCACGATTTTGTTAAGAAGTGCTACAAATGCTAGATCCATGGAAACTACATTTATGCACCAACCCAAGAGCTTCATTCTGTCATATCTCTGTGGCCCTTTTCTCAATAGGGATTGGATCTTATTGGCAAGATTCACTCGACATCTACAAATGGACACAAGTTCATCATTACAGCCATACAGTATTTTACAAAATGGATAGAGGCTATCCCCATGACCTAAGTCACTGGTGTGCAAATTTCAAAATTCCTACTAAATTATATCATATGTCGGTATGGGGTTCCCCTTTCCATAGTCACAGATAATGGTCGTCCCTTCAAGAATAAAGATGTCAAAGAACTCTGTGAAAAGTTTCATATCCAACACCATTTCTCCAGTCCATACTATCCATAGGGTAATGGTCAAGCCGAAGCAACAAATAAAACCATTATCAAGATCCTGAAAAAGGTTGTCAATGATGTTGGTTGAGATTGGCATCTACAGTTGAATCCAGCACTATGGGCTTATCACACTTCTATCTGCACACCTACTGGCGCAACACCTTATCCCTTGGTGTATGGTGCGGAAGCCATTTTACCCTTGGAAGTGGAGATTCCTTCCTTGCGTGTTTCCTTGCAACATCTGATTGATGATGAGACGCACAAAGTCTCTCAGTTGCATCAGCTTGAGATGTTAGATGAGAAACGTCAGACAACCCTGACACATTTGCAAGCATATCAAAACCATCTCCGTCGCTCTTATAATAAGAAGTTCAAAGGGCGACACTTCGAAGTGGGAGATCTAGTTTTAAAGGCAAACCCTAAGAATGCACAGTCTACTGACATCATCAAAGGTAAGTTTGAACCTAATTGGGTTGGGCCTTTCATAGTGACTGCAACCTATGGCTCAGTGGCATATCAGCTTGCCACTCCAGAAGGTGAACCTTTGTCTGATCCTGTACTAGGCATAATTTTCTATCAGCACTTATTCAAGTATGATCCTAAAAAAACACAAAAAAATCAAAAAGCAAAATAATCAAAAAAAAAACAAAAATCCAAAAATACAAAAAAAAAAAAAGTGAAAAAAAGTAAAAGTGAAAAAGAGCACAAAAAAAAGGAAAAATGATTCGCCCTCTAGTGAAAACCTGGCAAACAGGCGCCATGTGTAAATCAAGATCATTGCTCCGGCATCTGTCATGACCTCTAAGCTATGCTTTCTCTCAGTCGGTTTATCATGCTTATCTTTGTCTTGACTCATTGTTCTGTTCCAGGCCTGTGATTGGTCAACATCATTGTCTTGCATACTCCATTTCTTGTGCATACATTCTGGTCCGGGCTTCCTTATATGTCTTTTCGATGTGCATTGGGTACGCTCCCTTTGTCATGATCAATCACTGGAGCTTTTGAATTGAAAAATGTCCTGAAATAATCCAAAAAAATCAAATAATGTCCTGAAAACATCTCTAAAAAAAAATTGAAAAATGTCCTGAAAAAATCCCTAAAAAGTCACAAAAAAAAAAGTCCTGAAAGAAAAAATGAACACAAAAAAAAAATTATTGTAAAATCTCGAAAAGCAAAAACAAAAATAATAATAAATGATCCCTTTGTGCATAAGACAGATCACTGAGCATCCCTCCAACGACATACAATCACACTGTGCTTTAATAAAATCACGCATCCATTTTGCTACATTAAAATAAAGGTTCTCACCTACAAAGTGCATTAGTGAAAGCAAGTTTTTCTTCGTCTCTCACTGTCCTCCATCTCATTTTCTTCTTACTAACATTTCTTCCATCAGTTCGGATAGTCAGTTCGGTCTAGTGCTCCGATCTTCAAAAACATATGCTGCATCCTGCATCCATTTGGTTAGTACATTTGCATTGCATCAAACATCATATCAAGTATTTTATCCATTTCATATTATCAGTGCATCAAAAACACATAAAAAATACATTCATACATGTTCCACAATGGTACATAAACAGTGCATAAGCCATCCATACATAGAAAATAACATCAGTCATAACACATTGCATCCCATCATATCGATGCATATCATATCATATATCATCATAATAATCGAAGTACAAAATTGGACTGTCTGTCCTAAGTATGGCCCGCAGGCTGACTACAAAATGTCAAGCTACATAATGTCCACTGTCTATCATACAGAGCATGTGCCTCTATCACTGGGTGCTCCCTCTGTCCTCCTCATCCCTACCATGTCTCACGGATGATGTGCCTCCTCGTCTTGGCTGTGGTGGTCTCATAGGTCCACTCACCCCCATGTTACTCAATGACCTCAGAGAGCGTGCCCTGCTCTCTATCCTCGATCATGCCCGATATGATGTTGCTCTCTACTCAGGTGGAACTGCACTCTCTTATAGTGTCCTCCAATGGCGTATCTCCTCTCCGGTCTCTACCAACATCTGTGCCATCTCACGTGCGCTGGCATCCCGAATCGACCCAATGTACTCTGTGACTCTCTGTTCCTCTCGCTATGCCTGAGCTATTGCTGCATCTTGAGCCACTATCAGTCTTGCTATCTCCGCTTTGAGCTGATCCTGCTCTGTCCTCAAGATGGCATTCTGTCTCTCTAAAGTCACAATATGATCATATTGACTCGCTATGGTAGCCCTGCACATCTCCATCTCCTCTATCCTAGCTATCTCCAGCTCTATGGGTATATCCTGCAATGCCTCATGCTCACCTGAATTTGGCTCATCCTCGTCATCCCCCTCCTCATCTCCCTCATCCTCATCCCCACCCTCATCCTCCTTTTCCTCATCATCTCCCTCCTCCTCTCCTGTGAGTGGGAAGTCCTCCTGTCTCCTAGGTACTGGAATGTCTGAATCTATCAATGGCACTGGTCGTTGTCTTGTAAACAATCTCTCATACTCCTCTGTCATCCTAGCGTCCACTACATCTGATCTCCAATCCCACTGTCTCTGTTGTAGTTATGAGAAGTCAGCATATGCTATGTGTGGTTGAATCATACTCCCCCACTGACTCATCTCTCTGTGAGATCAGGCAAAGTGTGCAGTCCTCCTAGATACATCCTACCTCTCTCCAAACTATCGTCTGACTCTCTCTAACAGGTACATCTCAATCACTCTCTGGTGATTCACTAGTCGCCCAATTAGGTACCTCTCCTATCTGCAATATGGTAGCTCCTCACTGTCATCTGACCATCCCGGACAATCACAGTATGGCCTCCATGTGAACTCTCTCAATCTGTCTAGCTCATGTTGCCAATATAATATGTATCCAAAAGGACCCTATCTTAGTGCTCCCCCATAGCAGTACACATATGGTTGGTGTGGTACTACCTATCTCTTTGCAATCAGTCAACATATGGCTATGTGCTCAAATGTCCATACCTGTAACAATGTAACTCCACAGCTCAAAGTCTGCACTCCCTGATATGCTATCTAATGCAATTGAAAATACAGTATAGCCAGTACACATGGTCCCCATGCGTACACCGTACCCTCTATCGCCATCTTCTCTAGCACTCTTCCCCATCCAATAGGGAATCCATGTCCTCGTCTGCCTCCTGCTAGTAGGCATGCTATCACCACATATTGTCGATCATACTCTGATGCCATGGTCTCCCAACCGATCTCTTCTCTCTATGATATCCAGATCATCTGCGTCGCACTCGAATAATCTACACAACGAGTCTCTCCCTATCACTGGGTCATACACTACCATCTCCCCATGAATCAGAATGTGGAGGACACGCCATACGTCCTCCAGTGTCACAGTCGCCTCTCCAGTCGCCAGATGGAAAGAGGAGGTCTCTGAATGCCATCGCTCTACCAATGCGGTAAGAAGTCTTGTGTTCGCCCTAATCTCAGGCATGAATATGACATAGTATATCCCCAATCCTGCTAATGTATCTATGTCCGTGCTTCTGAGTCTATGTCATAACATGAAGCAGTCTGATCCGTTCTCCCGCGTGATCAATGGATATTGTCGACTCTGCATCACAATTGGGGCACATTTTGGCAGTTTTAGGGTTTGCTCCTACAGGTTGCATTTCCTCATTTCATCCACAAATCAGGGTGTTTCTAAGCTATTTTGACCTATCCTACCCTTATTCCCCCTTTCCGGCTCATTTGCATGTTGTTTTGACCAAAATTAGGGTTTACACTACACAATTGTGCCTATGTGATGAGTCCTGCACCTGTGTCACATAACTTGCGCCTGTGTCCCCCTACACAAGCGTAGAAGACCCTACACAAGCGTAGGATTCACCCTACACAAGCGCATGAGTCCCTTTTTGCATCCCCTGTGGGCCCCGCAATGTCCTGCAAGCAAGTTAAATGCATGAAATTGAAAATATGGGTTTTTCAGATACATACCACTGCTCCTGCATCGTCCGGTCATCTATACATGCGTACATGTTCTCCAAGGTGATCTGCCCTTGGAATGTTTTCCATCTCTCTGCAAGTGTCCTTTTCCAGAGCAACAAATTCTCCTCTTTGGCTAGTGCAAATGAGCAATTTTCACTCTCTTTGCCTCATTTATAGATCTTTTTCAGTGCATAGATGGACGTGCACCCTATCCATCTTATGTTGGTCACGGTCTTTTGTGTCTTCTTTTGTTTGTCCTTCGTGCATCTGATCTCCGATTGTCAGTCTGTTTGCTCCTATCATATTCTATCATTTTTATCGATCAATTGGCCTCTTTTCTGCATGTTTCTGGCCAATTCCTCGAGGGGGCATGCATATGTCATTGTCAGTATCTGGGGCATTTTTATTATTGTTCTTTGAAACAACACTTAAAATCGCATTGTCTCAAAGAGGGGCAAAATGTAGACACCTAAAAATGGTCAACGCTTGCGGAATTGTACTTTAACATTTACGCATTGCCTTATTTTAGGGTTTTTGTGTTGCATTAACATTTCTCCTATGTCATGCACTTGGTCTTTATCATTTGCGAGCATCAAGTCTTTCTTCTGCATTCTTCAGTTGTCTCACTTTCGAAATTGGTCTTGTCGACAACAATCTTCAGTCATGATTTTGGTCAATCTTATCTTGTCGCACCAATGTGCATGCTAATTTGTCATCATTTTGGATAGCGTCAATCCTAATTAGGGTTTTGTCCTCTTGTCAATCTTGTCATTTTGCGATCGATTTGTCATCGATCGTTATCATTTCCAATCTTTTCATTTTGCGATCGATTTGTCATCGATCGTTATCATCGTTGTCCTTCTCAATCGTGTTAATTTGGATCAATTTGTCATTATTCCTCGTAAATTGGTGCATTTATCAATCAAAATTGTTTGTCAGCATTGGTCCTTTGTCAATTCAAAATCATGATCGAATCAACATCAAATCAATTTTATATCAAGACCTAATTGTCGTCCTTGCATTCCTAATTTATCTTCTAGGGTTTTATGATTTATTCATTTAACCTTGTTTGTCATTTTCTCTCCATTTTCTCCCTCTAGGTTAAATAATTTATCCCAGGTCTTCATGTCACAATTAAATGTTTAATTTAATTGGTTAACTAATTATTCCTCTTTTTGTGAATTAATTAATAAATGACAAATTATTAATTGATTTACCTAATTTCCTAAAATTCCCTCTTTGTGAATTATTAATAAATGAGAAATTATTAATTAATTCACTAAATTCCTAATTTCTTCATTTCTAATTTTCTAATTTCTTAATTTTCCTAATTTCTTCATTCCTAATTTCCACCTATTTTCTAATTTGTCAAAATCAATTTCCACCTAATTAATTTCTCTCTAGTTCTCCCTATTTTTGTGCTTTGGTGGAAGCATGAATTTCTCATGCGTCATACTTTTGGCATAGCAAGATGTCATAAGCCTCTAGTCCTCTAACCTTTGCATTGGAAATATGTCATAATTCATGACATAGAAGGTGTCATAACCTTCTTCTTTCCACTCAATTGTGCCATTTTTGAAATTAATTGCCTCTAATATCAATTTCATGCTAATCTTGTCTTTTCTCCAATTCATCTATAAATTGGATGAATTTCTTCAATCAAGACTAATTACTTTTTCTAATCACTTTGTCGAATCAATCACGCTTTGAGTACTCTTGCGCTAATTGTCAATCTTGCTTTCACATTAGGTTTATGCACTTGAAGGTGAGATCCACAAACAAAAGCTATTTGAAGAAGAAAGAAGGACAATGGAGCCACATGAAGGAGATATTCAGATCTACATTTGGTTTGCTTACCTTTTAATCTTGAATGTTTTGTTTTCATGTCTTTATTGAGTGTGTTTAGGATTGATCATTGCATTTGAGCTTTCATGATTGAGCTAGATTAGTATTTTGATTTTCTTGTGATGATTTCCAGATTTCTATCATACACCACCATTTCCCCAAAGATTGAAAGACAAAGAAGTTTCAACTGATCAACAACAAAGGTTTGATATTCTTGATCAACTGAAGCACATTTGTGTTAAAATTTTATTGCCGCAAGCAATAAAGGATGTTCCAATATATGGTAAGGCATTGAGGGAGGCATGCCTAAAGAAACCTGGCAGAAAGAAAAAGGATACACAAACAGTTCAAGTTATGGGTCAATTAGCTGATATTATGTTAGGAAAAATTGCTATTCCAAAGTATTATGATCTAGGCAGTCTTGTTGTGAGTATAGTCATTAATGGTAGTCAAATAAAGAATGTTTTAGTTGATCTAGGGGCAGCCATTAATGTAATGACAAGGGAAGTAATGAAACATCTAGAGCTAGATAGTTTAAGGTCTACACCCATAGTTCTTCAACTTGTTGATGGCTCTGTAGTAAGACTTGATGGTATGATAGAAGATATAGTGGTCATACTAGATTCCTGGGAATACCTTGTAGACTTTATGATTTTATCCCCAAAAGAAACATTGGAGGGATATCCAGTCATTTTGGGAAGACCATGGCTTGCCACAGCAGATGCATATATTGGGTGTAGATCAGGAGAGATGATGATTTCGGATGGTAGTTCCACAAAAACATTGGCCTTGTATTCCCCTGGACAACCTCAGCTTGAGCAGCAGCAGGCTGTTTGGCCTATTTTAGGAGAGGAATCTGAAGAAATTGACTCTATTAATCATCTTATGATGATTAATTGGGTGCCACTCATGCAGTTATATGATAAAGAATCAATCCTTTATAAGGTTCTGACAAATGAATTAATAGAAAACCGAGAATTACAGGATTGGATTTTCCTGCAGCCACTGATATCTTGCATACCTTGTTGCCACAGGAATTGTCATATTCTCATGTTTTTTATATAAATCAGATTGATCTTACTATCAAGATAGAGGTTGCATTGAATAAATATTTGAACATCAACAAGAATATACTAGATACTCAGAAGGATAGCTTGGTAGACTTGCTAAAACTCCATAGAAATGCCTTTGCATGGGATTACAAGGATATGAATGGAATTGATCCAGCAGTTTGTACTCATCGCATTTACATAAAGGATGAGTGTTTTCCCCTCAGACAACCTCAAAGAAGAGTCAATCCTACCCTGAAGGAGATAGTTAAAGAAGAATTGTAGAAATTGTTGAAAGTTGGATTTATCTATCCTATTTCTGACAGTCAATGGGTATCACCCTTGGTGATAGTTCCTAAGAAGGGAGGCAAATGGAGAGTATGTGTTGATTATAGAGCCTTGAACTTAGCCACAAGGAAGGATCATTTTCCACTGCCATTTGTAGATCAGGTATTAGATTCTCTTGCTGGTAAGAGATATTTTTCATTTTTGGATGGATTCAGTGGCTATAATCAGATACAAATAGCTCCTGAGGATCAGGAGAAAACATCATTTACTTGTCCATGGGGCACTTATGCATATTTTGTTCTTCCTTTTGGGTTGTGTAATGCTCTAGCCACTTTTCAAAGAGCAGTCATCAGTATTTTTTCTGATATTTCTCAAGACATAATGGAAATTTACATGGATGACTTTACAACCTATGGTTCTGAATTTGATCAAGCATTGGATAATTTGAAGAAAGTTTTGCAGCGGTGTGAAGACTACAACTTGTCTCTAAACAGTGAAAAGTGTTTTATTGTGATGGAAGAAGGAATAGTCCTTGGTCATCATATATCTGTACAAGGCATACAAGTGGATCTAGCAAAGATTGAGGTTATTCAGCAAATTAATGACCCTATGAAGCAGAAAGATGTGAGAAGTTTTCTTGGCCATGCTGGATACTACAGAAAGTTCATTAAAGATTTCAGCAAAATTGCAAGTCCCTTATATACACTACTTACTAAAGATGCAGAATTTAAATGGACCTGAGCATGCAATGAAGCTTTTTTAAAGCTTAAGCATGCTTTGACTCAAGCACCAGTTCTTAAAGGACCTAATTGGTCTCTACCATTTCAAATCCATACTGATGCATCTGATTATGCTATAGGAGCAGTGTTAGGACAAAAAGTTGACAATTTGGAAAATGCAATATATTATATTAGCAAGAATTTTCAAGGACCTGAATTGAATTCTCCAGTTACTAAAAAAGAAATGCTAGCTGTCATATATGCCCTTAACAATTTTAGACACTATATTACAGGGTATCCAATATTTGTGCATACAGATCATACTACAATTAGATATCTTATGAATAAGCCATCCATCACTGGTAGACTGGCTCGCTGGTTATTGTTGATGCAGGAATTTGATATCATAGTTGTTGATAAGCCAGGGAAGTCTAATGTTGTTGCAGATTATCTTTCACATCTTCAATTGCAGGAAGACTCTACAATGATAGATGACACTTTTCCAGATGAGCATTTGTTTCTCATACAGGCTCATACTACTTGGTATGCTGATATTGCCAACTATTTAGCTGCAGCTAAGATGCCAATTTCCTTTTCTCCTAAGGAAAGAAGGTTGCTAGTTGAAAAAAATTTTAACTTTTCATGGATTGTTGATTGTCTATTTTATATTGGACCTGATCAAGTTATGCGAAGATGTGTTAGAGAAGATGAAACATATGACATCTTGCATGCATGTCATGATGAACCCTGTGGAGGTCATTTTGCTGCCAAAAGGACAGAACTGAAAATACTCAATATTGGTTATTATTGGCCTACATTACACAAGGATGCAGCTCAGTACACAAGGAAGTGTGAAAAGTGTCAGTGAATGGGTAGACATACAAAATCTAATGAGATGCCACTATATCCTCAAATATCTGTTACACCATTTGATAAATGGGGATTAGATTTTGTTGGACCCATTGATCCACCTTCCAATGGCAAATCTTATATCTTGGTATGTACAGACTATGTGACAAAATGTGGAGAAGCTAGAGCTATGCAACATGCAAGAGATAATAAGGTAGTTGAGTTTCTCTATGAGGAAATATTTACAAGGTATGGAGTACCCAGGGAAATCGTCTCAGATCAGGGACCTCAATTTACATCAACATTGATAAAAGCTTTGGTCAATGAATATAATATAAGACACAGGAAATCTACTCCATACCATCTACAGTCTAATAGCCAAGTAGAGGTTACCAATAGAGAGCTTGAGGCTATTCTTACAAAAACAGTGTCTATCCACGAGAAAGATTGGTCTAATCGGCTTTCAGAGGCAATTTGGGCATATAGAACAACATGGAAAACACCAATTGGATTCACACCTTTTGAGATGGTCTATGGCAAAACAGCAATGATGCCTATTGAATTTGAGCATAAAACCTTGAGAACAGCCCTACAACTGAATATCACATTGTCTGAAGCATAGAAGGAATGCATTCAGCAGTTAAATGCTCTTGATGAATGGAGAAAGATAGTTGTTCAACAGACAAAGTTGATTCAAAACCAAAGAGCCAGATGGCATGATAAATATATCAGAGAAAAGAAATTCAAAGTTGGTGACTGGGCACTCTTGTATGATTCCAGATATAAGGATGCTATGGGAAAACTCCAAACAAGGTGGTTGGGTCCTTATGAGGTAGAAGAAGTTTTTCACAATGGAGCAGTTCGGTTGTCCACAATAGATCTTGTTCGATTTAAACTCTTAGTGAATGGACACCGATTACGACTTTATCACAAGCCAGCTACTAGAGAAGAGTTTCTACAATAGTTTTCTCCTCAAAATGAAATACAAGTTCCTATAGCAACTGGTGATGTTCCTGCAGCAACTGCTAATGATTCGGTAACAATTCATGAGCTTCCTGTTGCACTTGGGCATGTTGATAAAGGTGATGTTCCTACAGCTTTTGCAGTGAACTTATTTACCATATCATAATCAAATATTTCCATGTGAAATATTATTCTCCATACATAAAGTTACGTCCACTACATTCCATCCCACTCTCTTATCTGTCATTTCATTTCATTTCACCATCATTTTCACCCAATTGCAGGTACGTGTATATTGTACTTTATTTTAATTTTGCATTTCTTAGTTCATTATGATTTTAATCCTATTTTAATCCACTTCAAACCTGACATCTCATCAGCCTATGTGGACACGTGCTAGGTTAAGTTGGGGGGTACTTTATGGTCCTTTTTCTCAGTAAAATTTATCATCCTGAACTAATTTCCTAACTGACATTACTTATGATGATTATTATTTCACGCGAGTGAATAATAAGTTCTGCCGCCAAATTTAAGCTATGTAGATTTTAGCCTTTGTGAATCTGTCAAACATTTTGGTGAAGCTGTGGAAGTATCAGAGTAAAAGATGGGAGATGATCTGATTCGCCATGAACCGACTATACATGAAGGGTTGTTGCGGGATGTTGTCTGTGTGCATTATTTCCAAAACCATGGCTGGCTGGATTATTTCTTGGAGATTAGGGATTTCGATGACAAAATAGCTGCAGAATTTATGCATTCTTTTGACGAAGGAGAAGCTACAGTTTGTAAAGCGAAAAATCGAACCCTAGGTGTTCCCCCACTCCAAGGAGAGAGAAAGGAGGTCACTAGGATTGACGGTTTTCACTTAGGAGAGACTTTACATTCAAAAGAGGGGTTGAAACTCACAAGATCCAATCCCACACAATGCAAGATTGAATTCTAAATGAGTTTCAAGGGTTGAGACAGCAAGGATACCCTCTTTTGTAAAGAATGTAGATAGAAGGATTGAACTAGGAGTGTATGTAAAAGTAAGAAAGATTCGCTTGTAGATGGAGATAGGCACATGGGATGAAGCTGCGGACCTAAAATTAGCAGTAAAATATCAATACGATGTTGTCCTGCAAGTTTGAGTGAAAGTTGATGGGACGATGGCGCTCGGAGTGCACACGGTCCTCCGAAAAATTCATGAAATGAAGGGGGATTTGTTCGTCTCTGCACAAGGATTCCAGATCTTCAATTATAGCCGTGTACCTACCACCTACACATAGAAAAGAGAGGATGATTGGGGGGTTAGGGATTAGGGGTTTGCCTTCAGGTCAAACCCCGGTTTTGGAATTAACCAAGAAATGAGAATGTTGTAAATGTAAGTGTTTGTAATGTAATCAAGTATTGATACCTTGTTGTAAGAATGTTTGTATTCTTACATGTGAAGGTGTAATGATTTTGTATGTTGTATGTTGTAGGTGATCTCCTCTTCAATGGTTGAATCCTTGTCTTGAATGCAACACCTAGCCTTGAATGGAGACCTAGAATGCTTGTCTATCGCTTCCGCCTCTTGCACACATATGTTTATCACACCCACCATCCAAATGGGAGGAGAAATGTAGTTTATATACTTGTCAATTAGGGTTAGGAGACTGATTTTTCCGACCTTAGGTCAACCTAGGAACATTATTTTCCAAATTGCAAACTTGAAGACCTGATGCCCAACAAGAGACCGGGCCCAAAATAGGGCCAGGGACCAGGGCGCTGGGCGCCATGGTCCTGAGGGACCAGGGCATTGGGTGCCATGGTCTTGAAGGACTAGGGCACTGAGCGCCATGGTCCCACCTCTCGGGACAGCAGGGTGCAAGGAGGATCAGGGCAAGGTGCAGAAAGATGCAGTTTTTGATGTCGTAAACAGGTTTCGGGGTCTCCATTCAGGTTCAACATTGCGCCACCATCGTGAAGACCCAAATGCAGTCAAAATTGCAAGTGTCACAATTTTATGACGCTACATTTAGCCCCCACTTTAGTGGGAGTATAAGCGTACACCCATACTTCCGGTAAAGTACAAGGAAACAACATTGAAAGACTTTCACCACGTCAAGGAGGCAAGATACACCAAGCCCCCAGTGGACTAAGGATCTTACGACTTCGATTGACAAAGTAAAAGGGAAGATCACGAGGGAGAACCATAACTGTCAATAGTAAGGTTCCCTCACTATGAGTCATGCAAGAAAAATACCAAAAATTTTCAAGGCAAAGCTAAGTTCGCCAAGAAATTTTCAAGTATCTTGCTTAGATATGAATGGAGTGTATGCCCCCTACGTTAAAGCAATCGTACATGCCTCATCAGGGGTGATTGCTTTAGGGTAGTGATACACATAAGAAATGAGAAGGGAAAGGAGCATGTTATCACAAAGATTTAGCCCCCACGTGTGAGATAAACCCAAGGATAATAGACACAAAACACAAAGCACGAGGTGACTTCGCTTTCCTTGGGGTTAGTATGTTGTATGATAATTCATGTATATCATATGTATGTATGCATAATTGTTCTTCATTCCCCAATCAAGGAAGGTCATCTAGAAGAATAGAATACATGTGTCTTTTGAGTCAACATGAGAGAGACCAAAAGAGATCTCAATGCTTTGCATCATCCTCAAGTAGACAACACTACGGAAAACAAATAGAAGAATGGGAATAATACATAGAAGAAGTAACAAAAGAGATCAAGAGAGAAGGAGAGAGTCTGCTATGCTAATGAAACTAGTCTAGCACGTCATCCACCCCCCGATCTTGCTGATCAATATTTCGGGAAGGCAGGAAACACGCTAGAGGAGGAACATCCAACACAATAGGTGGAGCTATCACAAGATCCAAACAAGGGCTATGTTCATGTTCCAAGCCACGTTGTTCTTGTCTAGGAGCTAGGATAAGTGCTTTAGAGAATTCGTTAGATAAATGGTTATCAACATCAACATATTCATATTCACTATCAGAAGCAAGAGGAGTAACATTTTCATCATGAATAACATTTTCATCTATATCATCATCAATATTTATAAAAATAGGATCTTTAACTCGCACAGGATCAAAACCATCATGCATCTTATGTTTAGGAGATTTTGACTCAATTTTTGGCTGAGGAGAAAATGGAACAATGCTAGTTGAAGGTGTCTTAGGGGATTGTGAAGTTTGAGAAGCAGCTGCATGAGCTCTAAGACGATGCTTTCATCAGTGTTCACACGCAGAACTATTTCATCTAGTCTTAGTAGGAAGTTGAGAAGATTGAGGAGGAGGAATGTTCTCATCCTTATCACTTGGGTGTTTAGGTTGTGGTCTCTTAGGTTGGACGATAGGAGGAGAGGAAGGTCTCTTCTCTCTATAAGAGGAAGGAGGAGGAACTATTTCATATAAAGGAGGAATATCTGGTTTAGGAAGGAGACCAAGTCCATCATGACGAGGAGGTATAGGTCTACCTTTAGAAAGTTTATTAGACATAGACATAGTCACATCCATAGGGATGGGTTGGGAATCTTCTTGAGGAAAGACATTAGTTTTATCTTTCAAAGGAAGAGCTTCCTTCTCAAGAATGATAGGAATGTCAAGTTTGGGTGTTCTAGGTTCACTTAGAGATAGGATCATATCTTTTTTCCACTTTTGATAAGATTTGAAAAGATGATCACTTTGCGGTGGAAGGGATTGAAATTGTTTAGGCCAAAAATAATCAATAGGAACGCTAGAAGTTCTTTCAGCTGGTTTAAAGAGACTATGATTGATAGTAACAACTTCACCATTGTGGGGAAATTTCAAACACTTGTGAATAGGAGAAGCAATAGCTTTCATGGAAGATAGCCAAGGATAGCCTAGCTTCACACGAAATTGTTCGGATGATGGAATAATAGCAAAGCTCACATCAAGGGATTTGTTATGGACCTCAATAGGTAATGTAATAGAACCAATTGCAGGAGAAGAAAATGCATCAAATAGTTTCACAACCACATTTGTTTTGTCATAGATCACTTGATTCAATTGCAAAGTAAAAAGAAATTATTCGGTAATGACATTAACCATGCAAGAAGGATCAATAAGCACTCCACGGCAAGGTGTATTCTTGACTTTTGCAACTAAATATAAAGGACCATCAGGTGCCCTGATAGTTTCACTGGAATCAAATGTGATTGAAGGCTCTTTAGGGATTTTCTGCTGCTCTACAAAGTTAACCACATTCGGAGTCATAGACACAAGACCATCACGTGAGAAAGAGGAATCGTTAGTCTCAATCACATTAGAGGTATGAGAAGGTAATGGATCAGTAAAAATCTTAATATTTTGGTTAGGAAGAGCTACAGATGTGTTTCCTTTATCATTCACACCTGAAACAGAGATAGTATTATTATTAATCAAATCTTGAATTTTACCCTTTAAAGCAAAGCTTTTTTCAGTATCATGCCCAAGTTGACGATGAAATTGACAAAAAGATTTGTTATCAAAATAGGGTGAATTCATCTTTGCAAGATCTATTTTCTTTATAGGAGGGAGAGTAAGCACATTTCGTTCCAATAACTTATTCATAATACTATGCAATGATTCATTCAAAGGACTAAACTCTCTTTCTTTCTTGAAAAACTTAGAAATAGGATACACACCTGATGCTGCATTCACATTGTTGTTGGTGATGTTTTCATTGAACTTGATGAACCCTCTGTTTGGTTTAAAATTCCCAAATGGTTGTTGACTACTATCACCCTTATCACTTGGAGCCATAGGATTTGCTTGTTCCATTTGACTCACAGTTAGTTGATAATTGTGAAGAGTTGCACACAACTATTGGAAAGAAGTAAACTCAGAAAATAGAAGTTTTTCTCTAATATCTTTTTGTAAATTAGAAATAAAGATTCTTTGAATATCATTGTCAGGTACTGGAAAAGAAATTTGAGCACACAAATGCTTATATCTACCAATGAAATCAGTCACTTTTTCTTTAACACCTTGTTTACAATGCATTAAATCAATCAAAGTAACTTTAGGACCTATATTGTTTTGAAATTGTTGAATAAAAGCATTTGCAAGTTGTTGGAAAGAAGTAATAGAATACGAAGGCAACGAGCAATACCATTGTAGAGCCTTATCTCTTAATGTTCTAGTAAACAGTTTTGCAAGCAACCTTTGGTCATGAGCAAAATCGGTACATATTGTTTGAAAGGTCTTAACATGTGTTAGAGGATCACCTTTACCATTATAAAGCTCCAATTGTGTGATTTCAACATGCTTAGGAGGGATAGCTCGAACAATGTCAAGAGAAAGTGGGCTCGCAACATCAAATGTGGGCACACTAAACTTAGATTGATTCATAGAGGCAATTTGTTGTTGTAAAGAAGAGACAGTTTGTGCAAGATTGTTAATGGTCACTTCAGTCGAAGAGTTCATATTAGACATGTTAGATTGTGATGGAGGTATTATGTTATTGAAAGAAGGTATTGATTGAGAGTAAGGTGGCGGGACACTATGATGGTTAGTCATAGGAGATGATTGGAAAGAAGGAACACTACAAGGAGGAATGAAATGGTTAAATGAATTGCCCCCTTGTGTCATGTTCATTTGTGGAGATGTAATAGGGACACTCATTGAAGGAATGAATGAAGAAGTTGGATTGAATGAAGGAAGAGGGTTGATTGAAGAAGAAGGATTGCCCCCATGACTGGTGATCATAGGTGAAATGTTTTGTACTAAAGTAGTCATTATGTTTGATGTAAAAGTAGGTATACTAGCAATAGAAGTTGTCAAAGGAATAGAATGATTGACTTGAGTAGGAGGTTGTGTATAACCTAAAGTTTCGGCACAACTCTTCATAGGCATCACATTCGAATCCACAATGTGTGCAATACTACGCAAAATATCAATTCCATTCTTATCACTTTGAACCATATGTTTTAGACCCTCACTTAATGGAAGATCTTCACTATCGGGGTATTCTTGAGACATCCATTGCTGAAAATCATCAAATTGATTATCCAATTTCAAAAGTTGTTCTACAGAAACCTCATGGAGAGATTCTTCATCATTAAGAGGATTAGAGGAATTACCCATGTCCTCGTTAAAAAGGCCATTCAAATTAGGTTCCATCTCCTCGGTAATTAAACCTTGGAAATACTTAATTCTAAGGCTTCGTCTAACGAGAATAGTGTAAGTAGGGCTTATTGTTGTAAAACTCATGCACTAGAGAGAGAGAGAGAAGATTTTGAATTTTGAAAATAAAGTTGGCAAAATTGAACAATGAGATAACGATTATCCAATTTGAACTTTCTGAAAGAAGAGGGAAACACAACTTCCAAGAAAGGTAGGCACAATTGAAAATTAGGGCCAAGGGGGTGGCACTTAATTTTAATTGATATCTTGAAAATTGAAATCTTGAATTTTGAATTTATTTTTGAATTTAGAGGTAGCAAATTTCAATAAAATCAGCCAATCTCCTAGATTTAAGCTGTTAAATGCAATCATGACAATCTCCCAAAATTTCGAAAAAAATGTCGGGGACCGTGACGAACGGAGTGCACACGGTCCTCGCAACTTTTTTCAAAATTTTCAGGGATGAAAGTTATGATGATTTTAAAGCTAATCTGAAAAAATTGCGTGATTTTACGATCTGTAGATAGGCCAAATTAAAGTTGCAATCTCAAAATTGAACCCTACCAAGATTGTTGAAAAATGCAAAATTTGAATTTTGAAAAAGAGAGGGAAACTGAAATTTTGAATTTTATGATTTTAGAGGGAATACTAAAAGCAATGCAAGCTTTGAAATTTAAAAGTTGACTCAATTTCATGCAAAATTCAATTTTGAAAGCGGAAATCAAAGTAATTGCAATTAAACACTTAATTTCAAAAGTCACAAACTGCAAAAATTTGCATAAAGCACTAAAATTTCGAATGAATGCCAACACACTTTTCAGATTTAGGACAGTAAGAAACACAATTTTGACATGAATTTCAATTTCAACAAATTTTTGAATGATTAAAAGCCTTAATCCAACCAATCACTAGACCAACTTTGACTTTAATTTTGAAAGTGTTAGAATTGATGAAATCAGCCAAGATTCTGGATTCTAGCAGAAAAATACAGTAAGATCTAGCTCCCAAAATTTCAGAAAAAATGTCAGGGACAATGGCGCTCGGAGTGCACACGGTCCTCGCAACTTTTTTCAAAATTTTCAGGGATGAGAGATATTATGATTTTGTTGCGGAATCCAAAGTTACAGCCGATTTGGAGATGTTTTGATCAGTGAAATCATCGGTCAAAGGTTGAATCAAGAGGGTTTTAAAAATTAGGGTTTTGACACTTAACCACTTAATTTTCAGAATTAAAGCACAAATATGAATTGACAATTTTCAATAGAAGGGTAGATCCGAAACAAGCATTAACAATTAAACATTTTACAAGCTCAATTACTAAAAAGAAAATTTAGGGTTTTTATGCAATTAACCTCTAAAATTTGCAAAAGATCAAACATGGAAATGTAATTAAGGAAGCAAATTTTTTAGATCTAACCATGAATAATCAGAATTAGGATGTTCACGTCGGGTTCACCAAAATGTAAAGCGGAAAATTGAACCCTAGGTGTTCCCCCACTCCAAGGAGAGAGAAAGGAGGTCACTAGGATTGACGGTTTTCACTTAGGAGAGACTTTACATTCAAAAGAGGGGTTGAAACTCACAAGATCCAATCCCACACAATGCAAGATTGAATTCTAAATGAGTTTCAAGGGTTGAGACAGCAAGGATACCCTCTTTTGTAAAGAATGTAGATAGAAGGATTGAACTAGGAGTGTATGTAAAAGTAAGAAAGATTCACTTGTAGATGGAGATAGGGACACAGGATGAAGCTGCAGACCTGAAATTAGTAGTAAAATGTCGAGACGATGATGTCCTGCAAGTTTGAGCGAAATTTGATGGGACGATGGCGCCTAAAGTGCACACGGTCCTTCGAAAAATCCCCGAAATGAAGGGGGATTTGTTCGTCACTGCACAAGGATTCTAGATCTTCAATTACAACCGTGTACCTACCACCTACACATAGAAAAGAGAGGATGATTGGGGGGTTAGGGATTAGGGGTTTGCCTTCAGGTCAAACCCCAGTTTTGGAATTAACCAAGAAATGAGAATGTTGTAAATGTAAGTGTTTGTAATGTAATCAAGTATTGATACCTTGTTGTAAGAATGTTTGTATTCTTACATGTGAAGGTGTAATGATGTTGTATGTTGTATGTTGTAGGTGATCTCCTCTTCAATGGTTGAATCCTTGTCTCGAATGCAACACCTAGCCTTGAATGGAGACCTAGAATGCTCAATTGCTTGAAGGAATGCTTGAATGCTTTTCTATCACTTCCGCCTCTTGCACACATATGTTTCTCACACCCACCATCCAAATGGGAGGGGAAATGTAGTTTATATACTTGTCAATTAGGGTTAGGAGACTGATTTTTCTGACCTTAGGCCGACCTAGGAACATTATTTTCCAAATTGCAAAATTGAAGACCCGATGCCCAACAAGAGACCGGGCCCAAAATAGGGCCAGGGACCAGGGCACTGGGCGCCATGGTCCTGAGGGACCAGGGTGCTGGGCACCATGGTCCCACCTCCTAAGACAGTAGGGTGCAAAGAGGATCAGGCCAAGGTGCAGAAAGATGCAGTTTTTGATGTCATAAACAGGTTTCGGGGTCTCCATTCAGGTTCAACATTGCACCGCCATCGTGAAGACCCAAATGCAATTGAAATTGCAAGTGTTGCAATTTTATGACGCTACACAGTTAAGGCATTGAGGGTAATTGCTACAAAGTAGCGAATTGCAGAGGTCATAGGGTTGCTGTAGGAAGGAGAACTCTTTCTAGAATCGAAGGATGTAAGGAGTGTCAGGGCAGAGTTCACAATTTCTACAGATAGACCCTTAATGGTGGATAAGCAAGGGACTAGAAGGGTTTCTTTGCCAGCAAATTGGCCTCAAGTAGCTCTGTTTATTATGAAATATATTACCTGTGAATGACAGTATTCAAATCTCCATTCGCCTCACTTCAAGTTACTCAGTGATCTGTGTCATGACCGGCGAGTTAATGTCCCAAATTTCTTGTATCATCTCATTTCTATAAGTGCTAAGGAGACTAAAAGATATGGAAATCGCTTTGTTAGCCATCATGGACTGGTGAAGTTGCTGGTACAATGGTCCTTGAGAGATGTTTCATAGATGGAATGGGGTCTGTTTGAAGATATTCTGCAATTTAGGGTAGATGAAGCCCGTATTGAAAATAATCCGCCGGTTCAAGAAGAGATAGTTGCAGAAGGTCTTTCTAGTGAAGATGAGGGTTTGCTGGTTGCTGAAGGAGCTACAACGATTTTAGAAGAAAATGTTGAAGCAGAGCCAATCGAAGGACAACCCTCTACCTCTCTTCAAGAAGGTTCACCTATTTTGTAGAGGGAAGGAAAAGAATTGGAAAAGGAGGAGTCAGAGGAAGAATTTGTTATCCGGCCACAGGAAGTGCATATCCCTCCTGCAGCTAAGAGGCATCGAACAAAAACAAAAACTCCTACATTTGTTTCAAAAGTTTATGTTAGGAGAACAAGAAGGAGGACACAGAAGACTCAACCAGTGAGTAAGCTAGCAGAGGTGATTGCAGTAGAAACTTCAGAAGAAGAAGATGTTGTAGAAAAGGAAATTCAAGAAAACCCTACAGAAGAGGAAATTCAAGAAAACCCTACAAAAGAGGAAATTCAAGAAAATCCTATAGGAGAAGAAGTCCAAGAAGCAATTCAAGAAGAAATTGTAATGGATAAGCTTGCAAATCTGGCTTCAGTGGCATTGCAATGTGAGGAGATTATTGAAGATGTTCCACAGCAACCTGAAAAAAATGTGAGAAATATGCCAATCCAGAATGAGGAAGTTATTGAAGAAATCCCACGGTCTAAGGTAGGACCCATAAGAACTCCTTCATCCCTAACTAGCTTATCAATTGCTTTAACATTCTTTAGGCAATGGGAAATAGAGAAGGATAGGTTGCAAGGAATAATTAAAAAGCAGCAAAAAGAGATTGAGAAGAAAGATAATAGAATTAAAGAATTGGAGACTAAGGTAGAAGAGATCTATGGTATGGTTTTTAAGATAATGCAATGTAGAGCTCCCCCAAGAATTTATGCAGTGCACTTGAAAGAACGGTATATGAATTTCATATTAAACTATATAGTAAGGGACCTTAATCCATCCTTGGAAACATCTGAGGAATTATTTCATGCTTATCAAACCTCCCCACATTCTCTAAGGAATATGTTATGTGAATTATATTTACATAATTATGTTGTACCCTAGGACAGAGAATGGAATCCTTTGCTGTACATTGCGGATATCCATCTTAGAGCTCTAATGTCTTGGATATAAAATGAAATGATTATAGGACCACAAGCCAGGGAGTTTGAAAAATTGGAACTTGACTGTCCATTGCCATTGAGGAGAGAATTAGAAGCACCCAAGGTTCTGTATTATGATTGGCAAAAGTTGCTAATAAGGGATTATGTTAGTAAGATAGTACTTCCAATGAGAGCGGAAGTCTATCAAGCATATGAGCAATTAGTTCTAACCCACAGGACAACAGCACTAGAGGGACTAACTCAATGCTGGAATCATCTACCAGATCATTTAAAACTAGGAGAACCCTACTCATTACAGAATTTTCATGCAGCTATACAGAGAGCCTCCAAGTACATACAGCTAGGAAGGGAGAAATCCAATAATTGGTTACCATTAATCTTTCAGCCTCCTATCCTAATGTGGCCACTTTTGGCATGCCAACCAATAGAACAAAATTATGATGTAGATGTTGAAGAAATAGCTAGATGGTCCAGGTTGGAGAAAATGAAGGGATTTTATTGGAATTTGCCTTCCAAAGGAATCGGACAGGACACTGTTGGTGATTTTAGAGTTTCAGCAAAAATCAGAAATTTTCCTTTTTACCCTTAAAGTTGGGGGGCATGATAAGTCAGTGTATTGACATGTTTTTTATTAGGACTCTTAGATTTTTGGTATCTTTTGGGTTGCATTGTGATAGTAAAATATTGTGAATTGATTATATGTAATCCATGTTTTAAAATTGAACTTAAGAAATCATGTTTGAACCTTGTCTGTTAATTCTTGTAGCCATGCCAATTTATTCTTGTAGCCAAATGGTTTGTCCCTATGATATACGGATTATTTAGGATGATTTCATATGTGAGTTAATGAATGTATTAGTTAAGTAAGATACATATGCATGTCCTTGTATATTGTTTCTATTTTAGTGCAGGAAATAATTGATGTTGCAGTGGAGAATTCTCTTTCGCGCCTAAGGACTAGGGAATCACGTCAGATAGCTGGAGGTCAAATTGAAGGAGATTCAAGCAAGCGCAATCTATGGCATAATCAGAGTAGTTGTACTTCACCATGGGAGTTTAACTCCAGTGCATGTTTAATCTACAAAATATCTCTTTGGCGTGCAAAGACTGTGGTTCGGTTTCAGATCCACAGTTCCTGCAGCCAAGCTCTTTGTTATCCCCTTCATTTGACAGCGATCTACCTTTTCTTCTGGGTGTAATTGGAGTTATCCATTGTAGTTTGTCTTTTATTTATAATAAGCTCTTCCTTCTTTTCTGAGGGTTAGACAGAATGGAAAAGGGTTGAGCATAGTTTTTGTCAAGTATTCTAAATTTTCTCTTTTTGAATATGTAATCGTCTTTTAGGAAGAAATGAATAAAAATATCTTATTTTGATCTATTAAGAGTTCTTTGTTGAGAGTTTGATATCACTCATCCAAGGGGGCCCACTTGGTGAGTGATCTCATGTTTATGATTATTGAAGTTAGTTTTTACTTAGTTGCAATAGAAGTTCATGACTGGGTTGTTCCTGCAGCTACTGGAAATAGATCATTTGACTGTTCCTGCAGCCAAGGCAGAACGGTGTGATTTCTATTATTTCCATTAGTTCATTTTAGCAGAGTTTTGAAAATCTTTCATTTCATCTTTATGATTTCCATTCCTACCTTTCTTACAGTAATTAAGAATAATCATTTAAGGAGCTCAGTGCATATATATTGCAAACCCATTTCAAGTTTTACTTTCCTGGATTGACAACTAAATGAACACCAGCCATGAGAATAGTAAACTCTACCATATGAATGTCCAAACTTTGGATTGAGATTTCAATTAGAGGTATTATTATCATTATAGTTGGGGTAGACACCAACCACTTCCAACATCATCAATCATAAGTCTCCATTCAGCCACCTTATAGATCCAATTTATTCTCACCCATCCTCACTTTCCTTCCTAGACCTATGTACCATGGTTTGCATACACAAAAACAAAAACATGTTTAGATCATCTACCCACATGCACTCCCCTACCTCCATTATATAGCATGTAGTTCATTAATTGGTCTCCTTTGCTGGCATGTCATCACTACCTCATGCATGCAAGATGCATTTAATTAAAAGAGTATAATATACAAAACCCTTCAACTTGGTTTAGAGCACCTTGTTTCTTTTTGTATGTTAATGACCAAGACGGTGCACTAGACAACTCTAGAAATCTATAGGGTCAGTTGTCCCCCATACAAGATATTAGCTTATTATTGGTAGGGTATGTACCATTCCCTTTTAGGGTCCTTTTATTCATCCTAGGGTCCTATCCTTGTATTTCTCTAGAGTCAAACAAGTCGCCCTTCCATAAAAAACTATAATTATTTATCACATAATTCAATTTTGGCCTCTCATATAAAGAAGTCATTTTCATGTAGGATGCATTTTTATACAAATCTCAGATTGGTCCTTCCACGTTCCTGAATTTAGTAAGTAAAATATACTCAAGACAAGTGGTTGAAGTACTAGTACTTCTATATTTAATATGACAATATGATAATTTTCTTTGCTCATTTTGCACATCATAGATCAGGGATTCGACACATTGTCCCAGCATGCCTACTTGCATCCCAACTCAAACTCTCCTCTTTCCTTTTGCCTTAATTTATGCATGTGATAATGTGATGGTAGTTTCCCAACCTATTTGATTACCTTGGTCCATTGCAAAAACTTTAAATCTCTATCCTTATGGGTTATCTATTTATACCATCTACAAGGCATCCCTAGGGTTTATTTCTAAATGGGTTCATTTCTATCCATTTAGACTCAGGTATATCTTCTTCAAATATTTAGTCACATTACACACTCATAATAGATGCATTTTCTATATTGTATTATATTCCTTTCATTATCATCTAGCCATTAATTCATTAATCATATGCATATCCATACATATCATTTCAAACACATATAACATCATGTCTAAATCTACACACATATGCACATCCTCCACCTACATCACAAAACATGTCAGGACCATCATGCATATTGCATATTGATAACATGTAGACATCACTACATATATCTCAATACATATATCCATGCATCCTGCATTACAACATGTTAGTCACATATAGCTCATATCACATACAATATCATACATAGTAGTCATATTATAAGTATCCATCCTACATCCAATAATGTTAGTCACATTATAGTTCCATAACATATACTAATAACCCATAATATCATCATGCATAATCATCATCTACACCATTATATAAATTCATCATCATTTTATTTAATGTCCATATACACAACACATAGTCACCACCAAAATCATGATCAATACAAACACACTCACAACATATATATATATATATAACAATCGTGGTACATAGTAGAATCCCCATAGGGTTAAAAATGGTTGTCTCCATAAAATATCATTATCCAACACTTTCTCTATCTAATGGTACGGCCTTGCCCATCCTGACCTTGGTCCTAGTGGTGGTGTCCATGGTTCCCTCATGGTCACTAATCCCCCTTATGCTTCTGATTCGGTCATCCTGGACCATGTACTCCTTGCATAAGAAGGAGCCCTCTTATCTACTAGCACTGCATGATGGTATAAATCTTGGTAATATTGTGCCCCGCAACCAATGCCTTGTTGAAAACTTGTCAGAGACCCTAAGATGTCAACATGTGTCATCTCTCTCCTCTAAGTCAGGTCACATTTGCCTATGCCTAGGCTAGTTGCACCTGTAACCTTCTAGCTCTATCTTCATCCTCATCCCCTCCATCTCCTCCACCATCACTCCTCATCCTAGCTCCTATAGGGACTCATGCACAACATCCCTCTGATGGACTTGTAAAGCACTAAGAGGGGGGGTGAATCAGTGACACCAAAAACAATACTACTTTAAACATTGACCGTAGATATACTTAACAAGTTTGTTTAACAATATGCATGTAATCCAAAATGACATAATAACATCCACAATAAGTAAAACATCCACCATAACACATGTTTATATGTGGAAAACCAAAATAGGAAAAAACCATGATGAGATGGGACTCACAAGTTAACTATCTTGAGTAATAGATAATTGACTGGTTAAGGTCTACAAAGTGCTCTGCTAGGAGCGAATCCTATTAAATATCCCAAAGCTTAGTTCAAAGATATACCCTATAAAAGGTAGTACCCTGTAAGGAATAACCTCAGTGGAGGATTTATGAATCCAAACTAATGGATCACCTAGTTAAAATATTTGTACAATGAAGTTGGTTAGAGCTTACCCTGTTAGGGGATTTGACTGTTGCAGTGATTAGAAAATAAAAAGTGGTGTGATCTAGTAGTAGCACAACTTGCTTGTATAGATCCTCTTTTGCACACTCAACACTTCATTACCAACATACTCTGCAACTTTATGCTTCTGCCTTCACACATAACATATCTCCTTCGCTCATACAAAATAATGCATTGTGATGTCAATATATAGACATTTAGATTTCATGTTGGCCTCTAGAAATTATATCATAGATTCCTAGGTACAGTGTATCTAGTCAAACAATCCTAACGCATCACAAAAACACTGCCAAAAATTATCGATAAGGATAACTCATCACGAATAGTGATAATTCATCACATAATCAATGAATGTCCGTTGGAACAACAATACCGGTTGGAGTTAAACATATAAACCGTTTATCCTTTGATGTTCCTATGATAATATTTGCTAGATCTTCAGGTTGATGTCGAGTTATGTATATCTATTGGTTGTCTCCATGTATATACCGGTTGTCACCATGTATCAATTAGATATAAACCTCTAGTATACTGGTTGTAATATAAACAACTTTGAAGTCACGTCAGTAGACAATATGAACATATGTGTGTGTATGTGTTTCATCAATAACAATATATGATAAAGTTATTCATTACAATCATCATCAAGCCAACACCCTCTTCATCTGATAAGAATCTTATGTCTAATGCAGTAAATAGACAATCTTGCACTACCTGAGCTCTCCACCTCTTCCATCGTTGACTGAGCCCTCTCATGTCTAGCTCCATCTGTAAGCTAGTGGCTCATTCCCTTTGCTCATATTTTACCATCGATAGTTGATCCCTCCCTCCTTGTAGGTGATTGAATTCCTCATGTGAACCACTAGTGCCCCCCTCGGCTTGTTCCTCATCCCCACTCTTTGCTCCCCTTCATACTCCTCCACCTGGCCTTGCACATTTGCTAGTGCCTATCCCCCTACCTATCTCTATCCATGTCCATATATTGGGGCACCCACCTATACCTGAGGTTGGTTGAGTACTTGTGCTTGTCCTGGGGCCTATATATCTCCTCATGTAGGTGTTCTCCTTTGTCTCCTTTGTAATGGAACTTGAGGTGTTTTTGTACCTATACCTATGTTGGCATATGTGCAGAGTATGATGACATGACGATATTATATGTTGTCATTGATGTTAATATGCTGAAGAGTGAACTGGTATATTAAAGTAAGCAACTTGCAAGAGAACCGGTATGATGTTGTGAACTGGTATATGTGAAAAAGTGAAGCGGTATGTCTGTCCAAGTGAACCAATGTGTTGGAATGTGAACCGGTATATGGAATGTTTTGTATCAAGGTTTCATATGGTATGACTACCGGTTGGTAGTCTCAGCTTCAAGGTTTCTGGTTGAAATGTTCTATGCCTGTGTGATTCAATTGATGACTTTGTGTGATGAGTTAGCATTGTAATGAAGAACAAATTATGTTGCCACATAAACCTTATGCGTGTGAAGGATCATGCATGAAGGAGATTGATCCTATCTACCTCGGTAATGTGTGAAGTCTCTGTAAATGGTGGAGAATGCGTGATGGGTTATCAGCCTCCAAGAAGCAATGGAGAACGAATGTTGGAGAATGTATTGAGATCTGTTTAAGACTGTTGTAATCAATGCAATATGTTCAATGGTTAGGATTGAACTGACTGAATTGCTTAACCTAAATGTTTAGGGTTTAGGTTTTATGCTACCGACCTATCTGTTTCCTATAAGGTCGATGTTTCTTTTCATGTTGAGGTTGTTGGCAAATGTTGTGTGTGTATTTAAGTGCAGAGATACGTGATTCTTGTCAGACCAGATAAGAGAATAGTTACCTACAGAGTGTAATTGCAAAAGGAAGGAACTAAAGTGGATCTGCATTGGCATTGAAGTGTTGTTACCAGATCATTGTAATACCTGTTGACCTCTAACCACTTTAACAGCTGGAAAATCCCTTAACAGGGTAGCTTTAAATGGCTTGTTGTAAATCCTTTAACAGGGTGACACAAAATAATTGAGTTCTTAAAATCCTTTAACAAGGTAACCTTTAACAGGGTTTAACCCTTAACCAGGTATTTTAGCCATCCCTTAACTAGGTGATCCCTAGTAGGATTGGTTCCTAACAGAGCCTATTGTAAAGGCTTTAACCAGACTAGGCTCCTAACAGAGCAGACTTCAAAAGGGTTCAAAGAACAGCTTGTGGGTATTCATCCCACCATGGTTTTTCCCAATTGGGTTTCCACGTGAAAAATATGTGTGTTATGTGTGATGCTTTTCATGTGATGCTTTTTTATTCTTTGTCAAGCGGTAAAGCATGTTGAACCAATAAGTCTTTACATTTTTGTTGATGTATCACTAGTGTATGCATATGGGTGAAATTAAAATAAGATGTTAGATTGTGTGGAAAGCTAAGAGTAACCAGTTTATGTCTTTCACATTCTTACTGTGTTTAACCGGTAGTAATCTAGTTTAGACCGGTGTTATTGCTTGTCAGTCAAGCCCCCCCTCTCAGTACTGGTTTGGTACTAAATGTTCATCATTGATTCATCAATTGGTATCAAAGCATCTTCTAGGTCCTCTGTGTTGTAAGCTTAACCGGTTGAGGTAAAGATCCTACTCTAATGATGAAGAGGGAGGTCCAAAGTTCAAGAGATACAACTTTAAAATATGGAAGGACGGAATGAAGATATACATTAGAAGCATGGGTGCTCAACACTGGAGCTATGTTGAGAATGCTTATGTTATCCCTACTGGTACTCTCACTGATAATCAAAATAGAGAGATTCGGGAGACTAGGCAAGTCATGGAAGCCCTAATTAGCAGTTTATCTGACATTGAGTTTATTGATGTTCAAGATAAAGAGAATCCCAAAGAAGTATGGGATGCTCTTGAGAATATCTATGGCGGTGATGAGCATGTGAAACAAGCTAAGGAAGAAATCCTTAGGGGAAACTTTGAAGACATGCAAATGGTTGAAGGAGAGACCATTCAATAATATGAATAAGAATCAAAACTATTGTTGGAGATATCAAGAGTGAAGGTGGTAAAATGGAAGATTCCACTGTTGTTAGCAAAGTTTTGAGATCCTTATTACCAGTCTATGCAATAAGGGTTGTTGCTATTCAGGAGTTGAGATCTGTAGATAAGACAAAGGTATCCCTAGACTCCATCATTGCAAAGTTAATAGCTTATGAGCTAAATAATTATGATGGCAGCATTCAGAAGACTGAATCATCCTTTAGAGCATCTACTGCACCATCTAGAAAAGGCAAAGAAGCTAGTACCAGTGGTGAACCAAGACAAAGGAGAGAAATGGATGATGAGGAGGTCCTGATGGAATTTGAAGCTCTTCTTGCCAAGAGACTTCCCAAGGGAACCGATAAATACAGAGGTAAGCTCCCTTTGAAATGCTTTTCTTGTAACCGGATAGGACACATTATTGTAAACTATCTAAATGGTGATAAAAAGGACAAACTGGAGAGGTTCAAGAAGTTCAAAGGAGGAAACCGGAGAAACTATTTTGTAGCAGTTGATGAAGGCGTCACTAATGAGGAATCAAAAGATGAAGAAAGTGAAGATATTGTGTTTGTAGCAGTCAAGGAAGATGTGTTAGATAAGAAGGCTCTTGTCTCCCACTTTGATAATTCCAATGAGTGGATTATTGGCAGTGGTTGTTCTCACCATATGACTAGTGACCAGAGTAAGTTTCTATCTCTGGAAGAGTATTATGGTGGTGTGGTTCATTTTGGTAATGATGCACCATGTATGGTAAAAGGCAGAGGGTCCATCTCTCTTAATGGAAAAAATAGTGCTAGTAATATGTATTGGGTAGAAGGTCTCAGACACAACCTTTTAAGTGTTTCCCAGCTGAATGATAATGGACTCACTCTAGAATTCAAAAATGGAGTGTGCAAAATCAAAGGAAAGAATGGTGAATTGATGGCTACCGGTATGCAGACCACAGGTAACCTATTCCAGCTAAATGCTAATGTTAGTACATGTCTAATGGCTAAGTTTGAGGATAGCTGGATATGGCATAGGAGACTCTACCATGTAAACTTTGATAATGTTATCAAGGCCAGTAAGATAGAGGCAGTTAGAGGAATGCCTATGCTGAGAAAACTAGAGAATCCTTTGTGCAGAGAGTCTCAACTAGGGAAAATGTCTTCCTCAACCTTCAAAGGTAAACCTTTTACTACAAACAATTTAGTTGATCTTGTGCATACTGATTTGTGTGGTCCTATGAAATCTAGGAGTGTGTAGGGAGATAGGTATTTTATGATTTTTACTGATGATTTCTCAAGAATTATGTGGGTCACATTCTTGAAGGATAAGTCTGAAGCCTTTGGAAAGTTCAAAGCCTTCAGAGTATTGGTAGAAAAAGAAATCTGTAAGAGGATAAAGTGCCTAAGAACTGATCAAGGAGGAGAATTCACTTCCGATGAATTCAACAAGTACTATGAAGAGAATGGCATCAAGAGGCAATTGTCTGCCCCCCAGACTCCACAACAAAATGGCCTAGTAGAGAGAAACAACTAGACTGTAGTTGAAGCAGCCAGAACAATGTTGATCCAAGGAAAAGTTGCTCACACTTTTTGGAGAGAAGCAGTGAGCATTGTAGTCTACACAATGAATTGGGTACTCATCAAAAAGGGTAAGGATAAAACACCTTATGAGTATTGGATAGGTAAGACGCCAGTGGTAAGCTACTTTAGAGTGTTTGGTAGAAAATGTTATATCAAGAGGAGTGAACATCAGAGCAATTTTGATGCTAAATGTGATGAGGGAATATTCCTATGGTATTCCACAAAGAGCAAAGATCTCAAATGTTTCAACATTAGGACTCAAAGAATTGTTGAAAGCATCAATGTTAGAGTTGATGAAACCTTTAAGAAATCTGAGGAAACCGGCGGTGAGCAAGTAGGAGATGAATCGGTAGTAACCTTCTGGGAACCGATTGCAAAATAGGCTAGCACCAGTAATAGTGCTCCTACACCGGTAGATGCTGATGCTGATGAAAATGAGGATGAAGAAGAAAAGCAAGAGGAAACAACCAAGATCATTCCTAGGTATGTAAAGTTGAATCATGATCCAAAGCAGATCATTGGAGACAAGGATGTAGGAATTCTTACAAGAAGAAAGGTCAGATAAAGCTCTTGCATAATCTCTAAATTTGAGCCTAAAACATTTAGAGAGGCACATAAAGATGAAGTCTAGATCAAGGCAATGGAAGAGGAACTTGATCAGATAGAAAATAATGGTACATGGTCTTTGGTACCCAGACCGGAGCATAAAAATGTCATTGGCACCAAATGGGTTTTCATAAATAAACTGAATGAAGATGGCTCAGTGGTTAGAAACAAAGCCAGACTGGTGTGTAAAGGATATTCTCAAGAAGAAGGAGAATACTATGGAGAAACCTTTGCTCCTGTAGCCAGATTGGAAGGAATTTGTATACTTCTTGCATATGCAGCTTTTAAGGGATTCAAAGTATATCAAATGGATGTAAAATCTGCATTCCTGAATGGAATACTAGAAGAGGAGGTGTATATAGAGAAACCAAATGGGTTTGCCCTATCAGAAGATAGTGACATGGTGTGTAGGCTACATAAAGCCTTGTATGGACTAAACCAGGCACCTAGAGCATGGTATGAATGCTTACACTCCCATCTTGTGAAGATTGGATTTGAGAGAACAAGTGAGGATAGTAATATCTACCTGAAGTCAGAAGGAGATTAGACTCTAATCTGTGAGGTATTTGTTGATGACATAATTTTTGGAGGAGATGACAAGATGAGTCGTGATTTTGTAGATGAGATGAAAAAGAAATTTGAGATGTCACTTATAGGGGAGATTAAGTTCTTCATTGGGCTACAGATTCAAAAAATGAAAGATGGAATCTTTATCACTCATTCCGAATATGTCAAAGAGGTGTTGAAGACCTTTGGCATGGAAGACAGCAAACCGGTTGGTACACTGATGGTGACCGATTGTAAATTATCAAAAGAGGATGACTCGGGGTTGGTAAATGAGAAGGAATACCGATCAATGATTGGTAAATTGCACTATGGTGTACATAGTAGACTGGACATTGCACATGCAGTGGGCATTACTGTAAGATTCTAGAAAATCCCAAGATAATCCCACTTGGTAGCAGTCAAGCAGATTATTAGATATCTGAAGGGAACTATTGACTATGGATTATGATATCCATTTAGTAATGATTTCAACCTAAAAATGTTTACAGATGCTGACTGGGCTGGTAATGTGGATGATCGAAAAAGTACAATCAGTGGTGCATTCTTTCTTGGTGGTAGACTAGTCTCATGGATGAGTAAGAAGCAGAGCTGTATCTCTCAGTCTATAGCAGAAGTGGAGTATGTTGCAGCATTTATGAATTGCACCCAGACAATTTGGATGAAGCATGTATTAAATGGCTTCAAAGTTCCTGTATCAGAACTGGTAACTATATTTTGTGACAACACAAGTGTGATTAACATCTCCAAGAATCTGGTTTTACATTCTAGAACCAAGCACTCTGAGCTTAAGTATCATTTCTTAAGGGAAAAGGTTCAGAACAAAGAAGTTGTACCGGAACATGTTTCCAGTAAGGAGCAGTTAGCAGACATATTCACCAAGCCTCTACCGAAGGCTACCTTTACCTATTTGAGAGGTGAATTAGGGGTGTTGCCCCTTCAAGAGGTGAACTAAAGGTGTGTGCTCCACATCAGTTAGGTCTTACATTGATATATCTTTTTTCAGGATTGGTGTGTTGAAGGATGCTACTCCTTAGGGGGAGCAGCATAGTAGAACATAGATGTTTATGCCTCCACTTTAGCATTGTTGTCAAAGGGGGAGAAGATGTGAAGTAGACAAGATATCTACAGTGTTGGGGGAGAAGATGTGAAGCGGACAAGATATCTGCAGTGTTGGGGGAGAAGATGTGAAGCGGAGAGATATCTTTGTATATTGCCATCAATGCCAAAGGGGAAGATTGTTGGCATATGTGCAGAGTATGATGACATGACGATATTATATGTTGTCATTGATGTCAATATGCTAAAGAGTGAACTGGTATATTGAAGTAAGTAACTTGCAAGAGAACCGGTATATGTGAAAAAGTGAAGCGGTATGTTTGTCCAAGTGAACCGGTATGTTGGAATGTGAACTGGTATATGGAATGTTTTGTATCAAGGTTTCATATGGTATGACTACCGATTGGTAGTCTCAGCTTCAGGGTTTCTGGTTGAAGTGTTCTATGCATGTGTGATTCAACCGATGACATCATGTGATGAGTTAGCATTGCAATGAAGAACAGATTGTGTTGCCACGTCAGCCTTGTGTGCGTGAAGGATCTTGCATGAAGGAGATTGATCCTATCTACCTTAGGAATGTGCAAAGTCTCTGTAAATAGTGGAGAATGCGTGATGGGTTATCAGCCTCCAAGAAGCGGTGAAGAATGAACATTGGAGAACATCTTGAGATCTATTCAAGACTGTTGTAATCAATCCAATATGTTCAACGGTTAGAATTGAACCGATTGAATTACTTAACCTAAATGTTTAGGGTTTAGGGTTTATGCTACGGACCTATCTGTTTCCTATAAGGTCGATGTTTCTTTTCATGTTGAGGTTGTTGGAAAATATTGTGTGTGTATCTAAGTGCAAAGATACGTGATTCTTGTCAGACTGGATAAGAGAATAGATACCTGCAGAGTATGATTGCAAAAGGAAGGAACTAAAGTGGATCTGCATTGGCATTGAAGTGTTGTTACCAGATCATTGTAATACCTATTGACCTCTAACCACTTCAATAGCTGGATAATCCCTTAATAGGGTAGCTTTAAATGGCTTGTTGTAAACCCTTTAACGGGATGACTCAAAATCATTGAGTTCTTAAAATCCTCTAACAAGGTAACCTTTAATAGGGTTTAACCCTTAACCAGGTGATCCCTAGCAGGGTCAGTTCCTAACAGAACCTATTGTAAAGTCTTTAACTGGACTAGGCTCCTAATAGAGCGGACTTCAAAAGGGTTCAAAGAACAACTTGTGGGTATTCATCCCCATCATGGTTTTTCCCAATTGGGTTTCCACATGAAAAATATGTGTGTTATGTGTGATGCTTTGTTATTCTCTGTCAAGCGGTAAAGCATGTTGAACTACTAAGTCTTTACATTTATGTTGATGTATCACTAGTGTATGCATATGGGTGAAATGGAAATAAGATATTAGATTGTGTGGAAAGCTAAGAGTTATCAGTTTATGTCTTTCACATTCTTACTATGTTTAACCGGTAGTAATCTAGTTTAGACCGGTGTTATTGCTTGCCAGTCAAGTGCAGTGTTTTCAGTCAAACCGGTTTAAGGAAAAGGGTTTTTGTCTGTACTGATACACCCCCCCCCTCTCAATACCGGTTTGGTACTAACTTTTCATCATTGATTCATCAACCTATCCTCTTGTTGTTGGATCTGCCATTAGCACATCTACTACTCCATCTCCGCCCCCATCCCCTCGGCCATCCCCATCATCATCTCCATCCCATCCCACTACCTTACCCCCCCACACCTCCCTCATCTACCTCCAATACTATGGGAATAGTCAACCTGATCAACTTGTGTTTCTCCTACCATGTCACGTATGTCAAGCTCATATCTATATATACCACATCTGCACATGGATCCCACAGTACAAGTGTCATCCCCATGAAGCTAGATCAGGCCCACATGACATCAATTGTATCTTCCCACACACCTATCTCCCATGTCACTCAAGGGTGCATTATCTCCTCTCCTACCACCTCTTGTCAAATCACTAACTACCTTTTCACCCTATGTGGTAGGTATTGGTCAATCGCACGAATTGACCACCCTATCAGCTAGCACCTCATCTAGATGAAAGATAGGTAGTAGTCATCCTTGGGCCATGCCTCCACTCCCTTGTATGACCTCCATGTAAAATATTACATCTCATCCAAACACCATCTCCAATATCCTAGTGCCCCCATCTACACATAATGCAGTAACCATCCATATTTGAATACATATGGCTATCGTAGGGTCCTATCCCTCACTCCTAGTGGCTGAAAGACTACTATATGTTCAAGTGCCCATATGTTTAGTAGTTTAACGCATGTACCTAAACTCTTATACCCATGATAGACACACATGTGAATATCATGGTACAAATGGCCCAGCATAACATACCCCCAATTATAGGTCATTACATCCCCTATCATCATTTATAATAATCTCACTTAACCAATAGAAAAGCCATGACCTCTAAGATCAGGCATCAAATGCTTTCTAAACAATATTAAAACATATAGTGTCGATCTTAGAATCTGTTGATGTCTTGCCATCGCTAGCTCAAGTTGCATTTGTGTTCAATCCATTGGCAAATCATCAATCTCAAACATGAACTGCATATAATGCTCGCCATGATCCAATGTGTACTCAGGGATGACCCCTCAAATCAAGATGTACAAGATCTACCATACATCCTTTAGTTTAATCATTGCCTTCCCTGTCACTAGGTGAAATTTGTAGGTGTCATTGTGCCACCGCTCCAACAACATTGTCATCATTGTGTTGTGCAATCGCACATGCAGTCATCTATGAACAAACCCCATCCTAATTATAGACAGTAACTCTCAATCAATGTTCCTTAGTTCTCTCCACAATCGTATAATTCAAAGACAATGCTCTCATGACTCAGCTAGTCCTATTTGCTCCACTCCTACATCCATAATCAAATTGAGTCAGTATTTTTCTTCTAGAACCCTATCCTATTTTCCCCTCTCAGTAGAGACGTCATTTCCCAAGTGCTTATGTCGAATAGCGTATATGCTAAAACCATAGTGGAAACTCTTTTGTTCAAGTGCCTGCATCAAATGACACAAATGTTGTTCCCTAATCCAAACTCCTTTGTCTAGCTAATTCCCTTAGATGTAGACATTGATCCTAGATCGACATCTGCGCATGTGGTTCCCCATATGCATTAGCGTCACAGTGTCTATGCAAAGTGTAGACGTCTAAAATTAATTAAATTAATATTTAATTAATTTATCATTCCTCACATAATTAATTATATTAATTATGTTATCTCTTTATTCTTCTCAAATTTAACTAAACTATATTTAATTAATTTTATCCCCTTCACCTCATTGAAAAAAAAATATCCCCTTAACCTTATAATTAATTTAATATTAATTATATAAAATCCCCATTCTTCTAAAATCCATTTTAACCTTAGCCAATCCCTTCAATAATTCCTTATAACTCTAATTGGTTAATTAATCCCAAGTAATTAACTAATACCTTGATTCCTATAAATCCCCCTCCTAATCCCTCGCATTTAGCCTTATTAATCTAAGACTAACCTTCATTATCATTTCTTCTAATTTTAAATTCCTCTACTTGTTATCTCTCCTCATGTCACATCCTCTTAACTCACCCACTTATTTCCATAATCCCTCATTATATCACCTAATCCCCTCACTAATCATTTGCACATTCGTAATCTCCATGATTAGTGATTGGTCAACATCTTGCAATAAATGGCTTTCCTATCTCACCTCCCAACCTTAAATGCCACGCACTTTTGCCTATCCAAGAAATTTTGGATTCCTTGAATCTTCCCATGCCCCCTCTTCCCAAGGAATTTTTAATTCCTTTTCTCTTTTATTCTTCCCATATTTCTCCTCCTAAGGAATTTTTAATTCCTTTTCACCTTCCCAAAGAATTTTTAATTCCTTGTTTCTCTTCCCAATGTACTTGGGATCTCTTCCCCATGACCTTGAGGAGTGTGGAGACAAGAAATTCCTTTATGGAAAAATCTCTTAGATCTCTCACTTGTCATCTCCCAATCCACATCACTTTTGTTTCAATCTTCTCCCTCTATTTACTTTCAATCTCAACCATCCATTTTGGGCCCTTCAAATCTATAATTTGGAGTCTCCTCCCTTCACAAATCATCCACTTCATTTACATTGTCATGTTTCTAATTTGAGTCTAGGAATCCATCTATTGTATCCAAATGATAGCTTCACTTCATCACTTTAATCCATTATCATAATCATCCCTTTTGTTGTGTATTTGGAGAACAATCCACATCAATCCATCCAAATGAGTAAATCAAGTGGAGAAAGGCCACTTTTGCTTTAAGCTCAATTAGAGAGAGTTAGGAAAGGTATAAGATTAGTTGTTTTACATGTTTTCATAGTTTTATTAATTTCACATACTCAACTAACCTTATAGTCTTTTCTTGCTTTCATTTTGGCATGCCTAGTGGGACCCCAAGTCCCTAGTTTCTAACAATTTTTTTATTTTTCTTGTGATTAATCCGCACAAATAGAAGAACGCCACATCTTCCCTGCATCACCATCTAGGCCTACAAAACATTGTGTGCAACCATCAAACAGCATCTCCACTCTATGTTTTTTGCTAACAAGTCTATTTTTTCAAGTTCTATGGATCAGCATCTATGATTGAAGAACATCATTTCCACCTCTAAAATAGTGTCTCTGCCTTGCTAAAATCTCATCCCTATTCTGCAATAATTTATGTTCAAATTTTTTCTACTTAAGAAACTTTAGCAGATTTTAAAATAAATAAAGAAAGAAAAAAAATTTGTCCTTTCCTGTTTTCTGATTTTTGACAGTTGTAGGTAGTAACATTTTTTTCTTAGAAATTACTCTTTCTATCTATTTCTTTATGTTAAATAGCAAATTTTCTGATTTTTTAAACTAACTAGTTTTTGTAGAAGCTTGAAATGGTATCTGCGCTTCTGCATCAGCATCTCCATTTTTACATCTGCGCAGATAGAGCATCGTCTCTATCTGCTAATCGGTGTCTCTGCCTTAGCATAGTTAGTTTCATATTTTTGTTAATGATCTTGTGTTTTCAGCTTGTTTTGATCATCCAAGACTAAAATTTGTAAACTACTAACTAGTTTCCTATAGGTTTGTTGTATCAAAATAGAAAACTATAGGAAGCATCTGTGCAAACCATGAAATCAGCTGAAGGATCTGGTACTACAAGGATAGGTGCGGTAGTAAGTGCCTTTTTAAGTTCCTGAAAGGCCTTCTCGCACTTCTCCGTCCACTCAAACTTCTTCCCTTTGCGCTGAAGAGAAGTAATAGGATGAGCAACTCTAGAGAATCCCTCAACAAAACGTCGATAATAACCTACTAAGCCCATGAAGCTCCTGACCTCTGTCACACTGGTAGGTGCTGGCCAATCCATAATGGCTCTGATCTTTGATGGGTCCACTGAGATCCCATCACCGGATATACATGACCAAGGTACCTGACCTCTGTTCTAAAGAAAGCACACTTCGACAAACTGCCATACAACTGATTATCCCTCAAACACTGCAAAACCTGTCTCAAGTGCTCCTCATGTTCCTCCTCATTTCGTGAATATATCAATATGTCATCGAGAAACACAATCACAAAATGGTCGAGGAATGTGCGGAATACTCCATTCATGAGACTCATGAAAACTATTGGGGCATTCGTAAGACCAAATGGGACCACGGTGAACTCATAGTGGCCATATCTAGTGCGAAATGCGGTCTTGTGGATATCGCTATCCACTATCCTCAACTAGTGGTACCCTAACTTTAGATCAATCTTGGAAAATACTTTGGCACCTTGAAGTTGGTCAAATAAATTGTCGATCCTGGGCAATGGATATCGGTTCTTGATAGTTACTTTGTTCAACTGATGGTAATCCATGCATAATCGGAGAGATCCATCCTTCTTCTTCACGAAGATGACTGGTGCACCCCAAGGGGATACACTAGGGCGAATGTGGCCCTTCTCTAGGAGTTCCTCAAGCTGTATCTTGAGCTCATTAAGCTCATTTGTGGTCATTCTATATGGTGCTCTTGAAATTGGTTCAGCTCCTGGAACAAGGTCTATATGAAAATCAATCTCTCTACGGGGCGGCATACCTAGTAGCTCTGAAGGAAATACATCTGAAAATTCCTTAAGGATAGGATGGTCGTCAATAGATGGTTCCTTTTCCTCTTCTTCTTCTCTATCACTAATGGTGATGGCAAATAACTGACATCCCTTTCGCATGCTCCGCTTAAGCTACATGGTGGAGATCATACGAAGAGACATGGGTCTCTGAATTCCAGTGATCACTATGGGAGAGCCATGATCATCCTCACACTCGATCCTTTTCAGGCAACAATCCATCTTGGCTCTATGGGCATAAAGCCAATCCATGCCAAGTACGATGCCATAAGATCTGAGTGGTGTAACTCTAAGGTCTACTAAGGTGGTGGTGTTACCAATCTGAAGCTGACAACCCTTAACCTCTGATTCCACTGACACTCTAGCCCCTGAAGCTAATTCCACTTCCCAACTGACCTCTTGTCTAATTGCCACTAGCCCGCAACGCTCCACAACCAATGGAGATATAAAAGAGTCAGTAGCTCCCGAATCAAATAATATAGATACACTACTACCTCTGACCATACCTGCTACCTCAATAACCGTGGCCTGATGCTCTGCCTGGCGGTTGTCAACCGCTGCAAAGACCCTATGGGACTTGCCCATATCCCCAACTGTCGGCTCTAATGCTGCCATCCTCTGATTCCCTGCCATCTGACCCTGAGGACACTCTCTCGCCATGTGTCCCATGGCTCCACATGTGAAGCAAGCGCCACGTGCCTGAAACTGCACTCCCTGTGGTCTAGAGAAAGACTGTCCCCCTGTCCTACTAGAACCACTGTACCCACCTCTGGAAGACTGCTGAGTCCTCGCCGGAGGTGTGTAAGGAGCCTGAGATCTCTGATCTTGCCTCTGACCCTGTGACTGCCACTGCTTGGACTTCGTGCCCTACTGATTCTGCGAAGGCCTTTGCCTCTGGTTTTGCTGTGACTGCTGTAGAGGAGGGGGTTTGGAGAACCCCGATGAGTGTCTGTTGTTTCCTTTCCAATGGGGTTTATGAAACCCATAAGTCTGTGGTGTAGGGTTATAGTTCTGGAACCGATCCTTCAAGTCTTGGGGTCTGACCTAAATCTCCTCGGCTATCAAAGCCTTCTCCACGGCAACCCGAAGGCTCCCTGGAGCGTCCATCCTCACTGGTCTTGCTATGCCAGAATTCAATCCTCTGATAAATCAGTTGATGAGAAGCTTATCATCTTTCAGGTAGTCTACATAAGGTAGGAGTTCAAAGAACTTGTTCTTGTACTGGGTCACTGAAAGACCCTTCTGCTGGAGGTCATGAAACTCATCCACCCTACGCTGTCTGAAATGCTCTGATAAGTACCTCTCTCTGAATCTCTCTGTGAAAATCTCCCAAGTAAGGGTTTCTATCTATAAGCCACACTTATACTCTTCCTGTCTCCACCATGTGGAGGCTGTTCCTCGTAATAGGCGAACCGCTGCACATGCTTTTAGATTGCTCTCATAAGAGCGCAAAGCAAAGCACCTATCTAGGCTTAAAAGCCATGCCTCTGCTTCTACCCCGTCGGTAGATCCCCCAAAAGATGGTGGCTGAAGACGCATAACCTCTCTGATTAGATCCCTTGGATCCCGACGTGCCCTCTCAATATGCACTGGTGCTACGGCTGGAGGTGGTGCTGGTAGGTGAATGGACTCGGGCTCATGCCCAACCTGACTCTCTACGGGATTAGGAGGTGGACTCCTACTCCGTTCCTGTTCTACTGTTCTACAGCTTCCTGAGTTCTGGTTCTCAACATTATGATCTACTGTCGGAAGCCTATCCTGGACTATGCCAATCAGGTTCTGTAGAGCTACCAAGATGTCTTAGTTTGGATCAACTGATCGTTCGGGAGGAGCTGTTGGGTTCACTTCTTGAACTGATTCCTCCCTAATGACCTCTTCGCGTGCCATACGTTCACGCCTAGGGCCTCTACCATGTTTGTGAGTTTGTCGCATAGTTGGAGGCATCCTTTTTAAGAAAATAAAATAAAATGAAATAAATAAATATTCTAGGAGAAATATTTTAGCTAATTTAAAAATAAATATAATAAAATTAAATATAATTTAATTAACTAAATAATTATAGCGAAACGTAATGGAGTAAGGTTCCTAGTGTTGGTAACCTCACTCTGATACCAAAATGTCATGCCCAAACTTTTGGGCACGAACAGAATAATTTTTTTTTAAAATACGTAACTTAATAACGATTAACTTAAATTAAAATAATGCAACTCTAGTTTGGTCTTAACTATATTTTGCGTGAATCAGATAAGTAATTTAATTTGGTGATAAAGTTAACTAAGTTATAAGCGAGCTAACGTTTCCCAAAAAAATAGTTATCACTAATCTTCCATTAATGATTAATTAACTCTCATAGCAATTAATCTCCAGCTTAATATACGATCTTTAAAATTAAATGTCTAATAATCTCTTAATGACTAATTAATCCTTGGCTTATTTTAACATTACGAATAATCTACCTACCACTTGACTAGAGGGTCAAATTAATCCCATAATAGCATTTGTGCCATAAAATTATTTTAATGAAGGCCAAGATTATTTAACTTCCAAAGCTTCCCAATGCAGGGGTAATTATTAGTGTTTCCCTCTATCCTTGACTCAAATAAGTCTAAGTCTGGCTCTTAAATGAAGCTATAAGAAAACTCTAATTAGATTCGCAACTAACTAAATTCAATAATAAATATAAGAGTTTAACTATATATATATATATATATGATTACTTATATTTGTTTATATATAAGCCTGTAAGTATATTCTAATAGGAAGGGGGGGTATTTTTACTATATTATTTAACCCTCTTTTTTTTATACTCTTCCCATCACACACATACTTATTTTAAATTCTATGTGTGTTTTGCCCTAACCCAAAACTAGGGTTAGGGCAAATAAGTTAACACCTTTTTATCCCCTTTTTTTTTGTGTCGTGTGTGTGTGTGAATGGCCTTTCTTTTCTTTTATTTTTATTTTTTTTTAATGTGCATGTGTGTGCAGGTGTGGGCACGGCCGAAGGAGGGAGCGGCACCCATTTTTTGTTCCCAGCGGCACACAGGGCCGAACCGGACTAGTTCATGGCGAAGGAAGGGTTTTGTTTTTTAACTACGCGGGGGTGAAAGGAGGGGGCGGAGTGGTGCATACTGAGGGAGGCAGTGCGGGGTACCGCGGGCTGCGGACAGCGCCACCCGCAGTCTGCGGCTCCCACTAGTTGCGGACTACGCCGCCCACAGTCTGCGGCACCCGCAGGCTGCGGACGTCGCCGTCCACAGTCTGCGGGTTCCGCAGCCTGTGGACGGCGCCGCCCACAACTGCGGGCTCCCGCAGGTTGTGGGCACCGCCGCCCAAGTCTGCGGCCCCCCCCTTTGTGCAGTTCGTTTTTTGTTTTTTTTAAATAAAACCCCTTTTTCGTTGGGTTAAAAATAGATTGCGAAAATATATTTTTTTAATTTATTTTCTCTATTTATATTTATATATATATATATATATATAAATATAAAGGTAAGTAGTATATATAGTCTTATTTTGAAATATGTAGACTTTCACATACAAATAAAGACACATATATATATATATATTTTGGATGACTTATTTAACAAGATGGTTTATTTCATCCTCTCTTTTTTTGTATTATTAAATCTGTAAAAACATCATTTTTTTTTGTTATAAACAGATTTTCAAAATAATAAATTATATTTATATATATATATATATATATATATATATATATATATATATATATATATATATATATATATATATATATATATATTTGTGTATTACCATTAATAATTCATTTGGGCATCTTTTAAATGCATGCAAGGAATTTTCTAATACTTATTGCAGAATGAATAATGAGGAAAATGTATATTTTTGTAGGCAAATAAACTAAGACTAAATGCTAATCTTTTTGAAAAGAAATAGACTACTATAATAAGTTTCATTTTCTGCATTAAATGGGAAAATAAATGACTGTTTTTATTTATTTGCAGCAGCATTAACATAGCTAAATGAACAAGTAGAAAACAGAAATAAATTTTCATTTGCCAAATAAACATAAATGCAACAACATTTTTTTTTTGAAAATTTAAATACAAACTAATTCATTTCCTCTTCCTTTTGCAAAACTAGCCAAGTAGGAGAAATATTTATATTTCTTTAGCAAGTGTAAATACAAAGTATATTTGAAATACAAATGGGTTTGAAAATAAAACAACCATATCTTCCTTCCATGGTAATATGAATACATTATATGCACTTCTCTTTTTTTTAAATAAATACAACAAAACACTTCTTCTTTTTTTTAAGCTAATATTGAATACATATTTTTCTTCAAACTTTTCTGCAACACAAAAATAGAAACTAGGCTCTTTATTCTTTCTTTTCCCATCTAAAGCAACCTGCAATAAAACACAACTTTGACCATAGCGAGCTCACCTCCCAGCCTAGGCTTACTAGAAGCCACCCCCGAGCTTGGAGAACCAAGCACTAGATGGGTTACAAACAAGCAAACAACACAACATATAGGCATACACTCAACAAACATCTTCCCATCCCAAGCTACACTTCACCACACTTTGTGATGTTCATTCCACGGGTGGAAGTGGACCAAGTACCATTGGGGAGATTGCAAGCCAAAAATTACAACTCAAGCCACCTCATGGCAATATAAATTACAACAAGGATACATCTCCATACCTTATGCCCCCCAAAGGCTCAAAGGCCATATTTTCTCCCCTTATGACCCCCAAATGCATACACAAGGCTATGCAGCAGGGGTCACAAAGGACACCCTTGAGATCACTCTCCATAAGGAGAGCCTCTCACCCAAGGTTGTCATACTCCTTCCACCCCAAGACCATCCTACTCCCCCAAGAGTAGGAGATCTTGGACACTCCCAAAAAAAAACAAGAACACATAAACAAAACATAGAAATGAAAACTACCCATTCTTTTCTCCAACAACAATTTACATAAACACATCTTTGCCACAAGCATTTCTTTCCTTCAACAAAACAACATAAACTAACATAAACAACATAAATAAGAGGAAACTAAAACCAACCTTATTCTGCCAATAGGTATGTTAAATTTAGTTGGGGATGAGCTGCCCAATCCACACAAACTTTTCTCCAATCTTCCCCCAAAATTATATCCTACATCTAATTTTCAAAGTAAAAACATAATCTCCTAAAATAGAGAGTGGGTGATTACTCACTAAGTCTCCAATTCTTGCCTAAGAAGGCCTCTCACACACTCCCCAACCCCTTGGGTGAGGTGAGAGTTCCCATTGGTTGCTCTTCCCAAACTCTTACACATTACTAAAACTGGAAAGGGAAAAGGTGAGAGAAGATGGGGAAGAGAGTTTGACATCAAAAGGGAAGGTTGTCTATCCTAGGAGGAACTTTCTAAGTTGAATTTTCGCTCACCTTGGAAAAACCACTTTTTGAGGTGACTAAACAGTCACATGGGAGTAGTCACATGTTTCAAAATACCCCTAACCCATAGGTATACCCTTTGGACCTTTGGAAAAGCCCTAAAACTGACCCTAGGAGTCCATTTAACCCCTTAGAAACCCAACTGAAGTTTACCTACGGGTCAAACCTGAGTTGACCACTCCCAAGACTCCCTACCCAAGGCAAATTTGGGACCACACTCATGTTTTTTGAATGGCTTTGGTAGAAACAAAACTCCCTCCAAGAGACAAATCAAAATCAATGACACTAATCAGCACATGTGTCAAGTGACACAATAAAAATACAATATAAAAATCACACATGGAATTTGTCTCTTGTAGGATTTCACATATACATAAAAATTAATTTTAACACTCAAGCATCATACACTTCACAAATAAAATACATTACAAATGGGGTGTTGTCTCTCCAAATAGAGAACCCCTGGCTTAACAAACGTACATTGGTCTAGGTTTGGTTCTCCATATAAATTCCATGGTCACATGGATAATTTTCCTGCGCATCTCAATTAACACATCAGTAATTCCAAATAATCATAATTTATACATAATTAAATTCATGGATTTCATTGCACATCAAATACTCATACATTTGGCAACAATAATTTAATATTGCATTCATTCAAATTCGATTCCACATAAGCAATTAACATAATTCTCAAAATTGAACCATTCATAAAATAAGCATCATTTTTCTATCATCAAAATGAAGTCCTACAATTCCAATAATGACATTCACCATTTCAATGTAATTCTAATCTAGCAACATATAAAGTTTCATAATCATCATGCATAAAATAAAGCATCAATATATGTCAATGTGATCCAAATCATGAAGTCATATAGGTTCTAAATCCATAATCATAAAATAAAGCATCCATAATAGTCTCAATATGCAAATAACTGAAAATGTCAAACTGAGTCGGGATAGGGCCTCACATTACATGTCGGCTTCACCAAATATAAAAATGAAACGTGTAGCTACAAGTCGGCTTGGATCTTTTACCGAACCATATTCCAGACCCAAAATACATGATCACACACTTCCTGTAGGTATCATCAACCATGTCAAACACATCACCAACCAGTGGAATCAACTCTAAGAATTTGGTCACACGTTATACCACCAAACATGAAGAATACTCTATTGTGCTGCTCTACCGGATATTGAACCTTCAATCAAGCATAGGAATCAGCACGGGAGGGTGGATTGTCGTGATAATCTTCTTCATATACCCAACCAACTAATCATTGATCATAGAAAATAAAACTTTCTTCGTCGGAAATAAGAATGACCACAAAATTATATACTAAGCTGCATCGACAGTCTCACTCTAGAAATACTTTATCCAAGACATCCAGTTAGCCAAAACTCCATACCGGATCAAATCAGTAGGTTGAGTTGTCGTCAATGACAACTCTTAAGAATTTATAAGCATCGGGAAACACCAATCCTCACTAAAGCATCACCAGAACATCAAATGCCAACAATCTCCCTCTTTGGCATTGATGGCAACACTGGTGAAAAATGATAAGTGCTCCAATTACTGCAAGCAATCCGGCAATCTGGGCAATCTAAAAATTTGTACACTCACTAACTAGTTGAATCCCCCTAAATATGTGCATCAATCTACATGTCTTACTCCATTTTTCACTGCTCTCTTTCTCCCCCTTTGACATTAATTTCAAAGGGTGGGAATCCATCAAAACTTATGTACAAACGAATGAATGAATGCAATTGATTACATGAACTTAAAGATGTTTGAGAAGGTTGTCTTCAAGGATCCCAAATATTGGTTCCATCCTCTCAAGAAAAACTCCAAAACAGTCATTAGGGCACTATACATGAATACATGAATCTCAAGACTTTGAAGATCAGATGGCACAGGTTTACCTAAGGCACTGATTTCATCCTGTTGTGCTCCAAGTAAGGTGTCCATCCAGGGAGTTATCAAACTTCTCAGTTCTCCCACTTTACTCAAAAGTTTCTCCTTGTCTTTATTTAAACTCTTTATTTTATCAGTATAATCCAAAAAAATTGCTTCAAGGGAACTCGGAAAAAATGATTGGGGTCCAAAAGAATGACTTATACTAGCTAACTTACCCTCAAGATCTCTTATTTGTTGATTAATGTCTGCAGTAAACTTGGGCAAAAAAAGACATGATTTGAAAATTTTACTGCCTTCATTCAATTCCTCTTCTACACTCTTCATAGAAGACTTTAGGCTCGCTCTATCTCTCTCAACTTCTTTCAAATTTTTCTGCAATCTCATTTTTGGCATATTCGTATAACTAATGGAGATGATAATGTACTGATAAAGGACTGTTGGTGATGATATATTAATAGACTGTTGGTAATGATATAATTATGAAATGATCCCTTATGATCAGTTATTTGTGTTGTCATTGATGGAAACCATGTCTGTTTATGTTTAGTATATCATCTAAGTTATCTAATTTATCTAGTCTAATCAGTAATTGAATGTTGGCTAAGTTGACAGTAAATCAAAAAGCAGGAACAGTGAAGGAGATGATTGCGGTAGAGACTCATGTTGAGTTAGGCATTGTAGTTTGGAATGTATGCTTATGAAACTATAATGATTCTATGACTGGAACCACATCATGTTTTGAGAACCAAAAGTCATGTTTGTAATTGACTGTTGTATATTCAGTGTAGGGTTTGAGAACCGATAACAAGATCTTTGACCGGTGATGTTTTATGGTTTGGCAGTGAATCTTATCATGTTCATTACTTAGTGGTGACGTGTCAGAAACCGTGTGTGATTATAAGATTGCATTTAAGTGCATACTATTGGCAATTGACACTCAATTGGTTGGTTTCACTATGTTGTCATTGATGGCAACATGGTATTGTGTTTCGGCTTCATGTTTTGGTTCTATGGTGTACCAGCAGGCACTTCACAGATACTACACTAGCACCACCACTGACAAGAAATAAGGATTTCTATGGTCACCGGCTATGTAGGACGACACGGTTTAGTAAAGGTTATCGGTATTGGAGGCTGACATATCTTGGATTCGACATCGACAATTGATTTTATTTTTTATGCATTTATGTTATTTGGTCGACATGTAATTTGATATTGTATATATCTTTGTAAGTCGACATAAGGCATGTAAATTTGTATAGGTTATATAGGTCAGTTTGATAGATCATTTTGATATACATGAGAGAGACATGAGATAGGAGATGATGGATATGAAAATGTAATATGATGTGAAATAGTTTAGAGAGATTATGTATGTGAGGAAATTATTGTAAGGGTTATTCTGGTAAAGGGTTTAGGGATTAAGATCGGAACAGACAAAGCTTAAACCAAAACTATATTTTGGCATAGAAGATGCTATCTTAGCAGTTCACACTTCTCTGGATTGTAGTCTGGAATTTTATGTAGTCAGTGAGGCTCCTTTTGTGATTGAGCAATATTCTCTAGGCTATAAACCTTCTGGCAAGTGCAGGCCCCTCATATTTTGTAATATATCTTCATATCACAAGTGGATTGATATTGTGGGTCACAAATCCCACCAAGGTTTTTCCTCGTTGAGGTTTTCCACATATAAATATATGTGTTATGGTTCTCATTTATGTGATTGGCTTATTGGTTGCTTTACTTCTTTCAATTTTGTATGTACTGGTATACCGGTTGGTGTATGCATGTTTTAATAAGGCTAAAAGTTATCATTCTGGTATAAAACTAATTCACCCCCCCTCCTCTCAGTGTTATTGGTTTCCAAAAATTGGTATTAGATCCTTGTGCCTTGGAGGAAGTTTAACAACTTGAAGAAGATCTTGAAACCAGAATCCATGGATATGGCTTTGGAGAAGCAACTTGAGATGGCACTTGAAGATTATGATGCTGAAAGGTTGAAGAACTTAAAGCTACAAGATGAATGAAATTTTGTTAAGGAATTCATTCTTGTCCTACAAGAGAGGCTATCATCTATTCAAGCTAGGAGGAAGGAACTTTTGCAAAGTCAGGATGATGAAGAGAAAGATGCACTTAAGGAACAATGTCAGAAATTGAGTCAGGAGAACATGGTTATGAAGAATGAAATGCAAGTTATAACTATGAGGATGTCTAAGGAGATTGAGGACAGAAAGAAAAAGGAAGAAAATTTTGGTGTATCCCTAAAGAACAAATTTGAAGAATGTGGTAGGTTGGTTCATGAAAATGATATGTTGAGAACTGATTTGGTACAATCCCAGAGTAATGAACAAGATCTTGAGAGACAAATGATAATACTGAGAGAATATTTAACTACTGCAAGTGAGTATAAAGAAAAATTCAAGATTAGCTCATCACAACTTGATGAGTCATTGAAGAGACAAAGGCAGATTGGAGATTCTAGTGGACTTGGATTTGAGCAAGGACAGAGTTATGGTGTTGCTAATGAAGGTCAAAACCATAAGGCACCGATAAGGCAATTTAATGCTTATAAATTCAATGGTAGATGTTTTATTTGCAATAAATTTGGTCACATGGCTAGGAAATGTAGAAATAGAGTAAATCAAAACCCTGATTCTGCTCTCGGTAAATGTTCTAAATGCAATAAGTTTGGTCATCAAATAGAAGATTGTAGAATGAATGTTAAATGCTATGCATGCGGAAAGTTTGGATATATGGCTAATCAGTGTAGGTCAAGCAATTTCACCGGTTTTAGGAAAGCAATTCAAAAAAAAAATGTTACATGGTATGCATGTGATGAGGTTGGACATATTGCTAGGTTCTGTAGAAGCATAAATCCACCAGTTGGTAATGGAGGATCAAATGAGAAAGTAAAAGAGAAGGTTAGTGAAATTTGGCAAGATCATACTCAAAGATGGGTTAGGAAGATGAAGAACAATCATCTGATGGGAATGTCCCGGTTACTTATCTGTCAAAAGAGGCTACTCTTGCACCGGCGGGGAGCTTATTTGGTAACTGAGGCAGATGTCTTAGGGGTAGGAAAAATTCATGAAGATGTTGCATATGCCCTGGGAAGAGGTTCTAAAAGATGTTCCAAATATTGGAGATGATTATCTCACATGGATATGTTCTGAGCAAGATTCGGTATCTTTCACCGACACTCATTTATGTCAATGGATGATTATGGTTTTTCTCAAAGTTTAAAAGGTTGAATATACTTCATTGTTAATCACCTTGCATTCAGAGCGACTTCAGAGCAATTCAAAGCGACCAAGAGAAATCAAAGGCAATTCAGAGCAATCAGATTTCTTCTTGAGCGATCTTCGACATCTAGAAGAATTTGTTGGAGGTTTTCACCAAGTGCAATCAAAAGGTATTTATCTTTAAACATGGAAGTGGGATCATCATCTATTCCTATTTTTGTTGCAAACCTGACTTAAGTAGAGGTCAAGGACCGCCCCAAGCCAATTTTTCAAGCAGTATCCGCATGTGGCTACTCTGAAAGATTCGGTTGGAGCATTTTCTCACGCTCTGGAGGGAGTTGTCTATGTAGAGGATGTTAGGGCATATATTCACTGTCACATCGAGGACTTGGGAAATTGAAAAATTAAGGGCATGTATATGAGTGAGCTAATGGGAGAATCTGGAAAGATCAAACTGACATTCAAGCATATCAAAGACCTAGGGTTTATCGACATTCTAGATATTCCAAAATTTAGGATGAGATAATCAGATATGTTCTAAGTAGAGTACATGGGTAATTTATATGGTTAAATAGACCTTCAAAAATCACCGAGGAAGCCATTCAGGAAATCACTGGTTTACCATCGGTTGGGCAACATCCAAACAAGAAGGTTTCAAATGATTTCATGAGGAAGATCACCAGTGCGACATCTGACAAAAGATCCATGAAAGTGAGCACTATCACTGACACGAACATCAAATTTGGTAGCATGATCATTGAGTATAAGGTAACTCAGTCAAACTGACTAAATTGTATTTCTAGTTCATGCATTTTGACTGCATACAAAAGGATGAGAGAGAATGTAAAATTAGATCGATTGGATTCTAGATGCTTTGTTAATCAATCTAGGGAAGATTAAGGGTGAAAAGAAGGGTACATTCTGGTATGGCAACTTGATAGTTTGCTTGATGTTATATTTCTTGAATGATACACCTGGTTCTAGTAAGAGGCAATGGGATTTTGACATCCCAGTAGGAAGACAATTGAAATAGTCAATTGCTTCTTTAGGAAGTCAAAGAGATGATAAGGTATGGGGGTATTTTAAAGCATTCCAAAAATCTATGAGGTCTAGGGTAAGGGTACATGAGTATATTGTAGAGAAATATTCACCAGACATATGCTTCATGTTAAAGAATGATGAGACACTCATGGAAGCAGTTAAGCCCTGAAAGATTTGGATTTAATAAATGGGCTATAAGGTGGATGCATAGATTCTTGATGCCTATACAAAAATGTTGATTGATGCACCAATTGATGAGGCAGAGAAGCCTTGTGGTACTGCACAGCAGAAAACTCAAGAGGTTGAAATAGAGTTCAACCGAAAGAAAAGAGATAAACAGGAAGGAAAAGCAAGAAAATTTGTGTAGAAGATCTCAAAGGACATCAAAGCACTAATTGATGTTGTTCTGAAGAAAGGAAGAAAGAGGAAGGATCCTGAAGTTCATATTGAGCCTGGTACTGCACAATCAAATTCTGAGGATGACACACCGTTGGCATTTAAGAGGGTTGTTAGGAAGAAACCAAAGGAAACAAAAGCAGAAGCTAAGAGGAAACCGGTTAGGAAGGTTACAATAAAAATACCAACACAAAAGAAAGCACCAAAAGCTACACCTACAGGTGCATACAGTACTGCAAAGAGGAAAAAGAAGGATGACACTAATTCTGGTAAGGTTCCAGCTAAAACTTGTGTAGAAAAATTCAAGAGCTATTATCTATTTGTGTTACTATTGCTCCAGATGAAATGGAAAAGACAATTGAGGTGGCAGACAGAAAATTTTTCAATAGCAAACATAGGATAACTAGTCTGATGCTAGGGAGAAAAAATGAAGTAATAAAGAAGACTCAAAAAGCATGGGTTAAATTTCTTAGAGAAAACAAGGGATTCCTTACTTCACCAAAAACCAAGATAGACACTGTAGATACCCCAGTTGAAGGAAAAGGAAAGAGGATTATGGGTACTTCACCCTCAATTTTGAAAAATATTAAGATAGTAGAAATTGAGCCACCGATAAATACAAATGTACAGACAAATATTGAGATATCGGTTAATACAGAGAGTGAACCAGCTAATATTGTACAAGATACTAATATTGAGGATAATTATCCTTTGGATACAAATGTACAAGATGAGGTTATTGTTCCTATAGAGGAACTAGCAATTACATAGATTGTACCAAGTAGAAAAGCCACTGGTGCAAGTGAGGAGGTTATAAAGGATAAATATTCAAAGGAGAAGATAGGGGAATCTGGCAAGGAACCGGTTGTTGGTCCATCATTATTGTCAATTGACAATTCATAGGTAGAAAATAAAAACATCACAGAGATGAGTCCCACTGAACTAATGATGATGGCAGCACAAAAACTGATGTAGGAAGGATCCACAGATAAAGGGATTATTGATCAATCAATCACTGTTTTACATAGACTGGTCCCGGAGTGTAAGATTGAAAATGAAGTGAGCCCATCTGGCAAGCTTAAGGTAATCACTGAGAATATTTCAAAGGATTTTCAATCCTTACAGTAAATCTCAAACCGGCAAGCACTAGAAAGGTTTACTCAGGATAAGAGAGATGCATTTGATCAGGTAATTGAAACTGAGAAGAAAATGATTGAGGAGAAGTTGATCCTAATAGAAAACTCTTTGAAGCAATGTACAAATATATATAGGGTATGTTGTAACACTAAAATTCTTACAGCTAATGTGGATAAAAAGATAAAAGAGATTCAGGAGAAAATTGTAAATATAGCTAACTCTTTTGACAGATTGATTTCATTGACTACATCAATTGATGGTCAAATTTTGATTTTGGAGAGCCAAATTTTTGTTCTTGAGAAGAAAAGAGACAAAATAATCAGAAGAGCCAGAAGTCTAAGAGGATTGGTGAGTCCCCAGTTGGATTCACTCAGTGTACACAAGAAATAATGCATGGATATGGTTGGAAAGCCCACACCAGCAAAGGTAAATGAGAAAGAATCTTTTGCACATTTATTGAGTGGACTTGTATCTATTTTTGGTACATTCAAAACCAGATGGGATACTTATCTAGAGTTACTAGAGAAGGCTTATCTAGAAATTTTGAAGTTGGTTAAGCTCTAGTAAGACATTTTGGGATATTCGTTGTACAGTTCTTTTTCTTTGACATTCCTTTTAAAAAATTTGATGGCATTGATGTCAAAGGGGGAGTAGTATAGATGTGAAAAAGAATAAAAGGAGTTGTATACATTAGGGGGAGTTACGAAATTATGGAGTTATGGAGTTTTGGAGATGTGGAGTATTTTGCATATTCAACTCAAGGGGAGCAAGGCAGGATGAAACCAGCGGATGAAACCTTGACCATTTTTTACATGAGTGTTGCCATCAATGCCAAAGGGGGAGATTGTTGCCAATTGACACTCAATTGGTTGGTTTCACTATGTTATCATTGATGGCAACATGGTATTGTATTCTGACTTCATGTTTTGGCTCTATGGTGTATCGGCGGGCACTTCACAAATACTACACCAGCATCGGCACCGGCACCGATAGGACAGAAGTATTTCTCTGGTCACCAGCAATGCAAGCCGACATGATTTAGTAAAGGTTATCGGTATTGGAGGTCGACATATCTTGGATCCAACATCAGCAATTGATTTTATTGTTTATGCATTTATGTTATCTAGCTGACATGTAATTTGATATTGTATATATCTTTGTAAATCAACATAAGGCATGTAAATTTGTATAGGGTATATAGGTCAGTTTGATAGCTCATTTTGATATACATGAGAGAGACATGAGATAGGAGATAATGGATATGTGAATGTAATATGATGTGAAATAGTTCAGATAGATTATGTGTGTGAGGAAATTATTGTAAGGGTTATTCCAATAAAGGGTTTAGGGATTAAGACCGGAACAGACAAAGCTTAAACCAGAACTATATTATGACGTAGAAGATGCTATCTTAGTAGTTCACACTTCTTTGGATTGTAGTCTAGAATTTTATGTAGCCAGTGAGGCTCCTTTTGTGATTGAGCAGTGTGCCCTAGGGTGTAAGCCTTCCTGCAAGTGCAGGCCCCTCATTATTTGTAATATCTCTTCATATGGCCAGTGGATTGATATTGTGGGTCACAAATCCCACTGTGGTTTTTCCTCTTTGAGGTTTTCCACATATAAATCTATGTGTTATGGTTCTCATTTATGTGATTGGCTTATTGGTTGCTTTACTTCTTTCAATTCTGTATGTACCGGTATACCGGTTGGTGTATGTATGTTTTAATAAGGCTAAAAATTATCATTCTAGTATAGCACTGATTCACCCCCCCCCCCCTCTCTCAGTGTTATTGGTTTCCAACACATACAAGGATCAAATTCCTTGGGAAACAATGAAGTGCTTAGTAGAATGTGATAAGGGTTTGACATCTTATCAGATCGATGTGCGGTGATGTGTTATGATCATTCAATAGCTGTAGTTGTCTTGAAATTTATTGTAATAATTTGTAATGATCTGATATGATCTATGATGTAAATTCACTGTAAGTTAGGGTTATGTAGCCAACCTAATTGTAAAATCTATTTAGGTCAAGTTTTAGAAGGTTTATTGTGTCGGTGATCAGAGAAGGAGAGTGTACCAAACCAGATTGAGATGTTTGCATGTGAAAAGAAGATTGGAGATGAAATGGATCTGTATTAGCAAGTAGAGAGTGCATTGATCAGATCATTTATCTGTTGTTTCCTATCAGTTGCAATAGTATTTAAATCCCTTAACCGAGTAGGTCCTAACAGGCTTGATCTTGTAAATCCCTTCATCAAGTGGCTCATTAATTTGGGTTTAAATCCTTTATCAAGGTTCCTCCTAATAGGATAGAGCTCCTACCAAATTTGAGGTTAAAATCCCTTCACCGGGTGACTCCTAATAGGGTCTGCTCCTAACCGGGCATTATTGTAAAGTTCATAACTGGGCTAGGCCTTTAATAGGGCACATTCCAAAAGAGTACAAATATTTGGGTACCAATTCCCACCATCATTTTTCCCATTTGGGTTTCCACATGAAAAATCCTTCTGTTCATTTTGTGGATGGATTGTTGAGTTATTCATTTGATGTCTTTACTATATTTGCTTAATGATGAACACTTAAGTAGCTATCGCTAATAGTTTGGTAAATTTGTTTTGGAGATTGTTTGATAAGCTATCATTATTGGTTGTGAAGTATTTTGTGAAGTATTTTGTAGATTGGTGAAAGTTTGAAGTTATTGTTAGTACTGATTCAACCCCCCCCCCTCTCAGTATTAACCAAATCCTCACATTAACAACTGGTATCAGAGCATTAGGTCCTCTTTATGCAGAAGCTTAACCGCTTGAGGTAAAGATCTGAGAAGATAATGAAGAAGCAGGGTCCCAAATTCACTAAGGACAACTACAGAATATGAAGTGATAGAATGAAGATTTACATCAAAGGTATGGGTGCTCAGTTCTAGCAGCATGTTATTACTGAGTATGTACCTCCTACCGGTCCTCTGACTACAGATCGGCTTAAGGAGCACCAAGAAAGCATTCAAGCATTGGAATCCATTGTAAGTACACTTTCTAATACTGAATATATTGATATCCATGGTTTAGAAACTTCTTTTGAAGTTTGGGAGAAGTTAGAATTAATCTATGGTGGTGATAAGCTTGTGCAAAAGGTTAAATAAGAAATCCTTAGAGGAAAGTTTGATGATATGAGAATGATGAAAGGTGAAAATATTACTCAGTATGGACAAAGGATTAAAGAGGTTATTGGTGGAATCAAAAGTGTTGGTGGTACTATAGAAGAAGACACTGTGGTGAGTAAAATGCCTAGAACCCTATTGCCTGCCTATGCCATTACAGTGTCAGCTATTCAAGAGTTGAGGTTAGTTAGTAATGATAAGGTTACTATTGATTCTTTAATTGGTAAGCTCACTTCTTTTGAGTTGAATAGTTTTGATAACAGTGTACCTAAGATATAATCTGCTTTCAAAGCATATGTATCTAGTGTACCATTGAGAAAAGGGAAAGATGTTTGTCATAGTAATGAATGTAGGTCAAGTCATCATGGCGGTAGAAAAGCTGATGTGGATGATGAAGATAATCTGATGGAGTTTGAACCTCTATTAGCAAAAAGACTTCTTAGAGGCACTGCTAAGTACAAAGGCAAGCTACCTCTTATGTGTTTCTCTTGTAACAAGATAGGACATATTGCTGCAAACTGTCCTAATAGTGATCAAAAGGAAAAGTTTAGAAAATATAAGGGAAAAGGAAAGAAAAAGTGTTATGTTGCAGTAGATGAAGGTGCTACTGATGAGGAATCTGAGGATGAAGACAATGAGGAGATTGTTTTTGTTGTTGTTAAGGAAGATCTATCTGATAAGAAGGCTTTAATATCTCACATTGACAATAGTGATGAATGGATTATTGACAGTGGTTGCTCACACCACATGACCGGTGATAAGAACAAGTTTATTTCTCTTGAAGAATATGATGGCGGTGTAGTAAGATTTAAAAACAATTCACCTTGTATGGTAAAAGGTAAAGGTTCTATCACTTTGAATGGTAAAAGTAATGATGATGATGTATATTGGGTTGAAGGTTTGAAACATAACTTGTTGAGTTTTGGTCAATTGAATGACAAAGGTTATTATCTTGAGTTTAAGAATGGAGTATGTAGGATCTTAGGATGCAAAGGAGAACTTATTTCTACCGGAAAACAAACTAAAGGTAACTTATTCCATCTGAATGCTAGTGTAAACAGTTGTTTGGTTGCTAAGGTTGAAGATAGTTGGTTATGGCATAGAAGGTTTTGTCATGTGAATTTTGATAATGTGGTTAAGGTTAGCAAGTCAAATTTGGTTAGACGTATGCCACAACTTGTTAAACGAGACAATGTGATGTGTAAATAATGTCAATTGGGTAAGATGACTACATCTTCTTTTAAGAGAAAATATTTTTCTTCTGAACATATTCTAGATTTGGTGCACACTGACTTATGTGGTCCTATGAGGACTAGAAGTTTTTATGGTGACAAGTATTTCATGATATTTACTGATGATTTTTTAAGAATGATGTGGGTTACTTTTCTGAAGGAAAAGTCATAAGCTTTTAGCAAGTTCAATGCATTCAAAGCATTAGTAGAAAAGGAAACTAGTAAGAATCTTAAGTTCCTGAGATCTGACCGGGATGGAGAGTTTACATCAGATGATTTTGTGAGATATTGTGATGAAAATGGAATAAAGAGACAATTATAAGCTCCAAGGACACCATAGTAGAATGGAATTGCAGAAAGAAGAAACATAACCATTGTTGAAGAAGATGGGACTATGTTGATATAGAGAGATGTACCTAAGATGTTTTGGAGAGAAGTAGTCAGCACTGTTGTATACACATTGAACTGGGTACTAGTCAAGGAAGGTAATGAAAAGACACCCTATGAGTTATGGTATGGTAAAACTCCTAGTGTTAGTTATTTCACAGTTTTTGGCAACGGATGTTTTATAAAGAGAGATGATTATATTGGTAAATTTGACCCAAAAAGTGATGAAGGAACATTCCTTGGCTACTCTACTAAGAGCAAAGCTTTCAAGTGTTTTAACAAAAGGACAAAGAAGATTGTGGAAAGCATCAATGTAAAAGTTGATGAATACTCTAATGAATCTGATGATACCAGCAAATCTGATCCAGTGGATGATGAACAAAAACTTGTGATTATTGAATTGGAAGTGCAGAAAGATGTTGAGCAGAACAGTGCAGATGAAGAAGATGAACAACAAGAAGAGGTTATTGCATCGGAATAGGTTATACCTAGGCATGTAAGGTTAAATCATTCTAAAGACCAAATAATAGGTGACAAGAATGTTGGAATGCAGACTAGAAGAAAAATCAGAGAAAGTGCATGTTTGATTTCCACAGTTGAACCGAAGACGATGAGAGAAGCTCTTAAGCATGTTGATTGGATAAAGACAATGAATGAAGAGCTTGATCAAATTGCGAAAAACAACACTTGGTCACTTGTTCCTAGATGTGATGATAAAAATGTGATTGGTAAAAAGTGGGTTTTTAGAAACAAGCTTAATAAAGATGGTGAAATGGTTAGAAATAAGGTAAGACTAGTTTGCAAAGGGTATGCACAAGAAGAAGGTGAAGATTATGGAGAGACCTTTGCACCGGTTTCTAGGCTTGAAGGAATTAGAATGCTACTTGCATTTCCAGCCTTTAAAGGTTTTAAAGTTTACCAAATGGATGTAAAGTCATCATTTCTAAATGGTATTCTTGAAAAATAGATGTATATTGAACAATCAAATGGGTTTGCATTGACTGAAGACAAGGATATGGTATGCAAACTGCATAAATCTTTATATGGATTAAAGCAAGCACCAAGGGCATGGTTTGAGAGACTTCATGCACATCTGATAAAGATAGGATTTTAGAGAACCAATGAGGATAACAATACTTACTTGAAGACTGAAGGAGACAAGATGTTGGTTGCATAAGTATTTGTTGATGATATCATATTTGGAGGAAATGATGATATGAGTATGACTTTTACATATGAGATGAAGGAAGAGTTTGAGATGTCTCTGATAGGTGAGATAAAACAATTCATTGGTTTTCAGGTACAGCAAGTGAAAGGTTCTATTTTTATGTCAGTCTAAGTATGTGAAGGAAGTGTTAAAGACCTTTGGAATGGAAGACTGCAAAACGGTTGGAACACCTATGGTTAAAGGTTGCAAATTGTCAAAATAAGATGATTCACCCTCAATGGATGAGAAGGAATACAGATCTATGATTGGGAAACTCTATTATGTTGTTCATAGTAGACCGGATATTGCCCATGTAGTTGGTTTGGTAGCAAGATTTTAGAAGAACCCTAAGGAAACACATATGACGGCAGTGAAGAGAATATTCAAATATCTTAGAGGGACAGTTGATTATGGATTAAGGTATCCATATAAAGGCAATTTTTCTTTGCAGGTATTCATTGATGTTGATTGGACTGAAAATGTAGATGATTGAAAGAGCACAACCGATGGTGCATTCTTTCTAGGTGGTAGATTGGTATCTTGGACCAATAAGAAACAGACTTGTATTTCTCAGTCTACAGCAGAAGCAGAGTATGTATCTGCATCCATGAATTGTAGACAAGCTAAATGGATGAGACATGTGCTGGAAGGATTCAAGTAGGATATGACAGAACCGGTGATCATGCATTATAATAACACTAGTGCTATAAATATTTCTAAGAACCCGATACTGCATGCTAGGAATAAACATATTGAATTGAAGTATAACTTTCTGAGAGAAAGGGTGTAGGAAAAAAAGTGAGATTTGAGCAGGTGTCAAGTAAGGAGCAATTGGTAGATATGTTCACTATGCCATTGCCTAAGGTTACCTTTGAGAGTTCAGTTAGGGGTTATACCCCTACCCAAGGTCAACTAAGAAGATGTGGAAGCATCAATCCAGTGGACTCATTAAATAGCTTTCACTATGGATTGATGAGAAGTGGGATAGTCCTCAGGGGGAGCAGCAGAAATGAAGACAAAAGATGCCTTTGCACCTTTGGAAATGTTGTCAAAGGGGGAGAAGAAATTTAACAGTCATGGGAAGAAGAACAATGATAGGGAGAAGATCAAGTGAAGCACAGATCGGTACAGCATGGCATGATGAGTTCCTGGTACTTGTCAATAGTTGATTATTTTAGTTGTTGCATTTTTTGAAGGTTGTCATCAATGCCGAAGGGGGAGAATGTTGGCATATTGGCATAACTGATGGAGATGATGATGTACTGGTAAAGGATTGTTGGTGATGATATAATTATGATATGATGCCTTATGATCAATATTTTGTGTTGTCATTGATGGCAACCATGTTTGTTTATGTTTGGTATATCATCTAAATTATCTAAGTTATCTAGCCTAACCAGTAACGGAATGTTTGCTAAGTTGACAGTGAACTGGTAAGCAGGAACAGTGAAGGAGATGATTGCAATAGAGATCCATGTTGAGTTAGGTGTTGCAGTTTGGAATGTATTCGTATGACACTCTAATGAGTCTATGACTGGAACCACATCGTGTTTGGAGAACTCAAAGTCATGTTTGTAATTGACTTTTGTATATTCAGTGTAGGGTTTGAGAACCGGTAACAAGATCTTTGACCGGTGATATTTATGGTTTGGTGGTGAATCTTATCATGTTCATTACTTACTGGTAACATGTCATAAATTGTGTGTGATGATAAGATTGCATTTAAGACAGTAAAAGGATTGAATTTATTAGGAAACAACGAAGTGCTTAGCATAATATGATAAGGGTTTGACAACTTATCAGATCGATGTGCGGTGATGTGTTATGATCATTCAACGGCTATAATTGTCTTGAAATTTGTTGTAATGATCTGTATGATGATTTGTAATGATCTGATATGATCTATGATGTAAATTCATTGTAATTTAGGGTTATGTAAATGACCTAATTGTAAAGTCTATTTAGGTCAAGTTTTAGAAGGTTTATTGTGTCGGTGACCAGAGAAGGAGAGTGTGCCAAACTAGATTGAGATGTTTGCATGTGTGAAGCAAATTGGAGTTGAAATGGATCTGTATTAGCAAGTAGAGAGTGCATTGATCATATCATTTATCTATTGTTTCCTAATAGTTGCAATAGTATTTAAATCCCTTAATTGGGTAGGTCGTAATAGGCCTGATCTTGTAAATCCCTTCACTGGGTGGCTCATTAACTTGGATTTAAATCCTTTAGCAAGGTTACTCCTAACAGGCCAGAGATCCTAACAAAGTTGAGGCTAAAATCCCTTCACCATGTGACACCTAACAGGGTCTACTCTTAACCGAGCATTATTGTAAAGCTCCTAACCGGGCTAGGCCTTTAACAGGGCGCATTCCAAAAGAGTGCAAATATTTTGTGGGTACCGATTCCCACTGTGGTTTTTCCCATTTGGGTTTCCATGTGAAAAATCCATGTGTTCATGTTGTGGATGGATTGTTGAGTTATTCATTTGATGTATTTACTATATTTTCTTAATGATGAACACTTAAGTAGCTACCGGTAATAGTTTGGTAAATTTATTTTGGAGACTATTTGTTAAGCTACTAGTACTAGTTATGAACTATTTTGTGAAGTATTTTGTAGATTGGTGAAAGTTTGAAGTTATTGTTAGTACTGATTCACCCCCACCCCCTCTCAGTATTAACCAGATCCTCACATTAACACTCATCTCATTAAATATTTTCTGTGCAGATTCATCTGCAACCTTCTCTAATGATACAAAATGAGTGTTAATAATATTTAACATGTTTTAAAGATTTTTGGAGGGAGATGCATCGGAGTCCTGACTGAAACTAGGTAAAAGATTCTCCAAAACCTCGGTTGCAAGAGAGATGACCTCTTTATCTTCAAACTGATATTTCAAAAAGTCTTCACTTGCCTTGATTTGATCTTGAGTGGCAATTTGCAATGCTTGAAGAGGGGATAAGGTGCTCAAGTCCACTATACCATGAGAATAATCATCCTCTACATCAATCTCCTTAGCTTTGTCAGTGACATTGGTTGCAATCATGGTTACGAGAGGTTTCTCTATTGACTCATCATCCTTCTCCTTTTCAACCTCTGCACTCACACTATTTTCACCTTTTACTATCTCTTTAGATATCATCTCTGCAATTACTTCTATCTCAGGAGGCTCCTGAGCAGCTTCACCAGAGATATCTGCTACTAGATTCTCAGTAGGTGCATCTTGTGCAGCATCTTGCTCAACAGAATCAACAAATGGTTGATCCTTCAGACCACTGGAGACTTTTGCAGTTACTTTCAAAATGGAAGTGTCTTCAGGAATGTGCTCTACTAGATGGGTGGCAACCTCTACCTGATTCACCTCATATCTCAGCTCTAAAAAAAAGTTTTATTATTTTCTCTATCTCTTTTGCAACTTCATCAATTTTTTATCAAGCATAATTCTGTTAATTCTCCTCTTGCTTCTGAATTTCTCTTTTTCCAACTTCAATAATCTTTCAACTTAATCCCTTGATATGACTGAACAAGTGTTTACTAAAGCATACTCTTGCATTTCTTCATCTTTCCTGCAAGTAGCATTTCTCTAGATATCCAAAATGTCATATAACTCATCAGGAATCTCATATGACAGCTCAATCAGACCTCTACTAAATTTATTCATGTACTGAACAACTTTTTCTTCAATTTCCCTCTTCTCCTTGTCATCGGCATTCTCATAGTATATAGAAAGATTATTTAAATTTCTATCCTTTATAATTTCATTCTTGATTTTTTCTAAGGATTTAGGAGGGATGATCTTAAACTTACTGGACTCCAAAGATTCATCTATCTCAGATTTATTCTTCTTACTTCCTCTAGCATTTCCAGATGGCTCTCCTTGATTCTTTGTCTTCTTGGAGGGTGGAGCATCACCGGATGGCTTTTTGACTACTCTAGCATAATTAGTAGTCTTCTTAACTTTTCAAACTTCCTCATCCGACTCTGTCTCCTCCTCAACTGCCGCATACTCCCTTGAAGGCTTCTCCTTTTTCCTTTTCTCAACCCCACCAATTGATACTTTTGTCTTGGGCTTGGGTGGGGGTACCAGTTTCTTCATTTCAGAGAGAGGTGTAGATCTTCTACGCTTTGAATTGGATTTCTTAGGAGGGTTTGCTGGTTTAGGTTATGGCTTGATTACATCCTCTTCTCTCAGTATATTCTGAGCTCTTTCCCTTTGTAAAAGATCCTTTGTCAATCCCTTGTATTCTACAACAGCCTCCACTTCCTTTATGATCTTTGTCTTTCTTGTCGGCTCATAGAATGGATTGTGCAGGCTTAAGTCCTTCTCTTTAAAGGAACAAAATCTTGGCTCCTTCTTGTCTAAGGGTTGAATTAATATATGTTGTGCATATACCTCAAGTGTGTCTACATCAACCTCATACCCCATGTGCATGATCTACATTTTCCTTGGCTCTAATGCCTCCATCAAGCATTGATCCTTATCTACCATAAAACAAATGGTTTGCTCATACTTCTCCACTATGGCTTTGGTGATTCTCTCTTGGATATTCATAGTGGATTAGAAATTATTGAAGTATCCCCATTATGTGGATATCCTCGTAACATTGTCACCAATTCCCAACAACCCTTCCTTGATTTGCATGGCCACTGGTTTATCATAGGCCCATTGGACCTTCCCTTTTATATCGAGGATCTCATTTAGGAAGTATAATGCCAAACAAATGATAAGGGAACAGAACTTAAAGGTGCTTTTTATCTTTCTTGATCTTCTTTAAGTTACTCAAAAATTCGCTCAAAACAACTTTACATAAATCATATGTTTTATCTTCTTTCGCGATCTGATAAGCTAAAAATATTGCGGTACAAGAAACCGAGTTCTGCCTACTTGATTGATAGACCTTGTAACCAACTACCATTGATGCAAATCTGACATTGTTTTCCAAGATGTCACTCATAGTCATTGCTTCGTTGTCAAACTTTGAACTAGTAGTGGCTATCACAGTGTTATTTGATACCTTCCTCAAACTAGGCACTTCACCAGTTTCACTCAGGCATGTTACGGCTTGAATCGCCTGCTTTTATGATCTTATAGGGCTTATCCAGTCACATGAACTCATCATGGACCCTGCTTAGGATGTACCGGATCCATTCCGCCTCATCAAATGATGGGAAATGGATGAACTGCATAAAACACTTCTCTTGAAGAATCTTATATTTTGGTTTCAGGTTTCCCAAGTTGTCCGCCAAAGGCTTGTTATATAGGGATAGCATGTCAGCACTGTCAAGCTCCTCAAGATCATAGTGGATGTATGCCCTAATGTTTTTGTTATGTAGAACATCGTAGGGTACCAAGGAAAATGCTCCTTCCAAATCATCTTTGACAGACTTGAAAGGATGTTTCTTTAAAACTGGCCTTGCCCTATCTTGAATCTCAACAACCAAAGGAGTAGCAATTTCCGATGCAGAAGTCATTTTGAACTTAGGGTTTGAAAACAAATAGCTTCATGAAATAGATAAATACTTTTTTATTCAACCAGGTGTAAGAAATCACTTTTGGATCGCTACAAGCTTGATTTAGGCTGCCAAATCTCTTCTCTTCGCTACTTTGCACTCTTCTCTTGATTTCATTGTGAAGAGTGAACCTTTGAAATGCCTTTTTAACCTCTAAAAACCTAATTTTAGGTTGTAATAAATGCTTCAACCTTTTGGCTTTCGATTGCCTTTATTTTCATAAAATTGCTCACCAAAACCTTAAATCTTTAGACAATCTTCTGAGTATCATCTACATACATAATCTAAACCAATCTGCAACCTTCCAGAATCGGTTACAAATCTCCTAAGAGGGGGTTTTATGAATCTACATGAAAAAATCCCCCTAAGGCCAAAAAGCCCTAATTATCGTATGAGGTCCCATCACCTAATTCAGGTGTGGAGACATTCTACATATTAGAATCATCTATCTTAACCCACATCTTCTTATGTTGATCTCTGATCTCCTCTGCCTTTGATTTGCCTTTCTCATCTGATTTGTTCTTGTTTACCGGACCATTATTCTTGCTTCTGCAATATTTTGCAATGTGACCTAGTTTGTTACATGCATAGCAAACAATATTTCTATGCATAGGCCTAAAATTCATCTGATTTTGTCTCATCCTGCATTGGTTAGAGATATGTCCAAACATCCCACATGCAAAACATCTTTTACTCTAAAAATTGTTCAACTTTCTGCACATGTTTGACTTGTGACCAAAATTGTTGCATTTGAAACATTGACTGGTAAAGGTGGGAACATTATTCATCATGTTATTCATCATCCCATTGTTCATCCTACTTCTGCATTGCTTTGCCATATGACCAAATCTATTGCAAGTAAAACGTCTAGCATTGAATTTGTAAGCATTAGGCTATCTTACTAGAGGATTCTTGTTCATCTGATGATTAGGTTTTGCATTGCTCTATCCAGAACTGGAGGATTCTCCTTTCTCATATCCAAGTCCTCTTGTGTCCTTTCCATGTGCCTGACTTTCCAGCATCTAATCAAGTATTCCTGAGCTAGCCTTGAATTTTTCTTTGTAATCATTAGTGGTAGCAATCTCATCTGTCAAAATTGTGATTTGTCTTTCAATTTCTTGACCATCATTTTTGGATTGTGTCAGTTCAAGCCTCAACTGATCAATCTCATAATTCAATCCGCAACATTCATCTTCTCTATATTTTTAGTGATTGAGTTAAGATTTCTTCATTCTTCTTTTGGTCTTCAATCTCCTTTGTTAGTTTCATAACAATGGATTGCATCTCATTCTTCATAACAACATTCACTCTAGAAATCTTTTCACATTCACCAATCTTGCCCTGATTTTCTATGCTTTGCTCTTCTTTCTCCTTCGGCTTGTCCATCAGCTCCTTTCTCTTTTCCCAAGAAGTGTTTATTTGATCTTTTAGGATTTCAATGAAACCTTTAGCTACATTTAGATTTCTTTTCAAGCTACTCTTTTCCTTCATTGTTGCATCAAGATCTTCAAGTGCCACAACAATCTATTTCTACAACCCGCAATCCATTGATTCAATCTTTCAGATCTTCCTCAAGCTGTTTGGATTTCTCAGAGGAACCAAGCTCTGAGATACCAATTTTTGGAATCAATGAACACTAAGAGGGGGGGTGAATCAATGTTCTATAAATTTCAAACTTGTTATTTTGATTCTTTAACCACTAGATGCATAAGAAGGAAAGTAAAGTGCAGCAACACAAAACAAATAACCATGCAACCATAACACCAATATTTACGTGGAAACCCAAAAGGGAAAAACCATGATAGGATTTGAACCCATAATATTATTTCACTATGGCTAGTAGAAAAGCAATATTACAAAAGGGGGATGTACTTGCATTCAGGCACACTGCCTAGAGCTCACTACTCAATTACAAAATAGGGCTACAACCTTGGAGGAAGGCTCACTACCTTATAGATGTTTACAAAGGATTACATTAAGTAATGAACTAGAAAATAGCATCTAACTATGCCACAAATCATTTCTAGTTAGGCTCAAGGTGATCTGTTGTGACTGATGTAATGATCTACTCTGCTCTACTCTATAACTGCTCACTGGATCATCAAAAATCAAGATGCGCACATGAAACTATGCCCAATTGATCCTAAAACCATTACATACACAATTACCACACACAAAGATACTAACCAAGTCTATCTTATATATCCATACCAACAAAAACGATCTACCACAAGTCGGCTTCACCAAATATCAAAAATGAAACATGTAGCTGCAGGTTAGCTTACATATTTTACCAAACCATATTTCAGACACAAAATACATTATCACACACTTCCTATAGATCTCATCAACCATCTCAAACACATCACCAACCACCAGAACCAAATCTAAGAATCTGATCAAACATTATACACCAAACATGAAGAATACTTTGTTTTGTTTCTCTACCAAAATACCAGACCTTCAATCAAGTATAGGAATCAACATCGAAGGGTGGACTATCATGATAATATACTTCATATACCCAACCAACTAATCAATAATGACCGAAACCAAAACCTTCTTCACCAGAAATAAGAATGACCATAAAACTGTATATTGAACTGCATCGACAGTCTCAATCCAGAAACACTTTATCCAAGACATCCAATTAGCCAAAACTCCATACCGGATCAGATCAATAGGTTGAGTTTCCATCAATGACAACTCTTAAGAATCTATAAGAATTAGGAAACACCAATCTTCACCAAAGCATCATCGAAACATCAAATTCCAACATCACCATCTCAATTTTCATTGCAAAACCCCACCTTTGTCTGTATACTGACATCTTTGCCTTGGTTTCACTGTCTACTCCTAAGTTAAATTTCCAATCAGATTTTGTACAAACATTAATGCGCCATATCCAAAATTCTCTTAAGCATCCCAAAAAGTCAATCTACTACCAAGTCAAGAAAAAGAAGCCCAGTCTAAAGATCCTAAAGAGAAGTTTTCTATACAACAACCGCAAGCTTTTGTTAAAACATTGGATCTTCCTACATCATTTTAATGATTACCTTCATGGATTTAACAACAAATTTGATCAAGATTCCTTGAAAACATGATCCTTTAAACAAACAACTTCCTTTTCCCAACATATCAATAGGAGTGCTCGTATTTCCTTGTCTAGCATTCCTTGGTTGGAGATATTGTACTAGTGTCTTTTCCATTCTGGGTAACCTCCATCCTTTACCGTTCTTCTGTTGATAGTTCATTTTTCCACAATCACCCTTTCTATATCCTTGAGCACTTAGTACACCAATCATAATCAATTCTTGATCCAAATTTCATCCATCAATCATTGACCCCTTTAAAAACCAAGGTCAAAACTTTGTGAAATTTTGATTTAGATATTTTATCTTTTGTTGATCCCTAATAAGTATAGTTCTTGAGAAATTATCTATCTCAATTACTTTTCTTAATTAGCCTTAATCATTCGGGTTGATCCAAACCCTCATCCTTGTCTAATCCTACTTAGGAACTTATCCTATCCTAAGTTGGAGAAGACTCAATCCTAAGCAAAAGATCTAAATTTAACCTAGCTTGGTTGTTACCTTGCTCTTGGACCGCATCATTGATTCCTACACCTCGCCTAATCTTAATCCAAGGACTAAGGTGTTATGCCAATCCAACTTGACTTAATTCTAATCTAAGGACCAAGGTTTTAAATCAAATCCAATCCTACTCTAGGGACCAAATCTTTCGATCATCAAACCAACGTACTAAGTCAAAATCTTTGTTATCACTTCATATTTTTCTTATCTCCTTGACATTTCCTTCTCTATAATGTTCCAGTCCTTTCCCATTTTTACCATTTTGAGGTTACCCTTGTATAGTCTACACATGTGCATAAAATAAAAAGATGGCTTCCCAGAGATATGAGCTTCCCAATACTAACTCCTATCTTCAACATGAAAATCAAGAGGAAGAGGAAATGTTTGTCGACCAACCCAAACACTCACTACACTTGTGAACCTTTATGGATGATCCCTATAATAGGGAAATGATAGAAAATTTTATCAAGATGGATCCTAGCATTTTCCTAACCGACCTTATAAAACAAGGAGCCAGATTACCCTCAAACTTTGATAGGTTTATCCTTGACACTCCTATGGAGAATGATTTCTCTAATCGGCCTTTCCTTGACTCTATTCTCAATCCACAACCTACCACTTCTGTACTTTCTATCACTTCCAATCCTACTACTCAACCTCCTAGAACATCCATGCATTTACATAATTCTACCAACTACATCAACATCAGCCTACCACTCATTAGCATGATGTCTGGATCGCATCCTTCGATCACTTCCCAAGTGCCTGTTTCTTCCTATCAATACATTGGTAGTGGTATCCTAGTTGTGTCTACTTATATCCCTTTCTCCAACTCATTTCAAGGGTTCCCTAATGTCCCAAATCAATCACCTGACCTTGTAAAATAAATTTGGGATATGAAGGACCTAATTAAGAACCTAAAGGAAGGGACCCGCAAAAAATGCTATAGCTTTGAGGAAATATGTCCTTATAAATCCCAAAGTTTGATAAGTATAGGGACAAAGGATATAATAGGGAACATGTAAGGAAATTCTTTATTGTTTTTCAAGAGGTCTCCTATAGTGATGTCTACTTGCAAATTCATTTTCCCAAAATTCTAAGTGGACCTGCCCTTGCTTGGTTCTCAGCCTTACCTCATGGTTCCATAAATTCATTCCCTGGCCTTGTTAATAAATTTGTAGCCCATTATGAGTATAATATTGATAATGATGCATCCATTATAGACCTATGCAATACAAAACAAAGGACTACAGAGAACCTTTCTCTTTTTACAAAGGTGGTTACATATTATTAGGAAATTCCCTTGGGATATCCATGTCTTATCAAGTAGAGTTGTTTCAACGCAACCTTATACTTGACATGTCTTATCCTTTGAGTTACCACTATCTAGAAATATTTTAGGAAGTCACTAAGGAAGGTCTATCCCTCGAGAGATTTCTTCTCAAACAAGGTGTCCTTAAGCCCTATCAGAAAGATTCCCAGGGGTTGTAATCTTATGACAAGACAAAGTATTCATCCAAAAAAAAAAATTGTTAATCATGCAATGATTGATGCTAAGCGTGTCCAGAACGTGACCATACCAACCAAATAAACCACCACGAATAACCCATCCAATAACCAATCTGATTTCCAATAACCCATGTCCAAACCTTGCAACAACATATTCATTTTTGGCCGATCATCTCATCCTAACAATCAACCTCAGCGAGAATACACTCTGCTTGTTGAACCTATTGAGGTTGTTTTCAAGAAACTTGTCATTGATGGTATCATGGTCTTTCGCATGACTCATTCATATAAAACCAACCAACCCAAACCCCAATGATATAATGAGAACAAATATTGTGACTACCATCATGTCCACGGTCATGATACAATAAAATGCATGAAACTTCAGAATTATATTCAGGATATTATTGACAAGGGTGATATTGAGGTTGTGGTTGAAAAGCCCAAGAACTCCAATGATAAGCTCAAAATGTATCAAGACCCCTTTCCTAACTATGACAAGGAAAAAGGCTCATCATCTCACATTGTTCCTTATGACTATACAAACAATATCACTAGATTTGACTTCCTGATAGGTCACATCGAACCTGCTGAAAATTATGTTAATACCATAACCATCCAAGGATCTACCCCTCATAAGGAAAGGGTAGCCATTCATGGAGCCCCTCCTTCTCAGTCATCCAACAAACTAACCCAAGGAAAATAATTATCCACGGTGCTTCACCCTCAAATCCGCCTTCCTCGAATGCTTGCAATGTCATCACCCGTAGAGGGAGAGTAACTATTCAAGGATCTCCCTCTCCTCCACCTCCAACTTCCACTTCATCTACTATTTTCTATAACATTCTTGATCACCTCAGTAAGATGCCTACACAGATATCCATCCTTGAGATTCTCAAGACCTCACCCCTCTATAAAGAAATCCTGGAAAAGGCCCTACTAAAGTCACATGTACCTGACAATATCAATGCTTCATAGTCCTAGACCTTGATAGGTAATCTTGATGCGCAGCATTACCTTGTCTTTACCTCTAAATGTGCTTCAATCATCAATCCTTCGCATAATAAGCCCCTCCACATCAAAGATATTGTGCATAAACATAAAATCTAGCGAGTCCTTCTAGATGGTGGATCCGAATTAAACACTTGTACATATAAAATTAATTAAAAAAAATTGGGATTCTCTAAAGGTATAGCTGATCCCTCTAGTAAAATCATAATAAAATCATATGATGATATTGAGCAAGTCTCCAAAGGCACAATCACACTCCCCCTATAAGTGGGCCTAGCAATAGTTTAGACTAAATGTCAGGTTTTGGACCTTGATCTCCCATACAACATTCTCCTTGCCTGACCAAGGATCTATTTCATTCATGAAATTCTCTCCACCTACCATCAATTCCTAAAGTTCCTTTACAATGGTAGAGAAATCACTATCCTTGTTGATCCACAGCCTTTTCAGTGAAGGAACACAAATGGACCACTGAGAGGGGGGGTGAATCAATGGTAACTAAAAACTTACACTTTCTAAAAGATTAAATCTCTAATAATAGTGATCAAGAAGCTATGATCAACGACACTAAACAAATATGCACACACAAAAAAAAAGCACACAACACAAGATATACAAGGAAAACCCAAGATGGGAAAAATTTCAGTGAGAAATGCTGCTAGAGTCTACTACTTTAATCCAACCTCACAATGAAAAAGTCGAATTACAAATTTTATGGGTACCAACCCAAAGGAGCACCAACCCTTAGTCTTTGTGGGCACCAACCCCTGATTTTTATGGGCACTAGCAAAAAGGAGCACCAACCTTTGATTTTTTATGGGCACCAACCCCTGATCCGAGCACCCACTCAAATGATTACAATAATGAATAATTACAACTACAAGTTGAGTACCTTGTTACAAATGATGTTTTGTAACCGTTGTGTTTTCCACACCTAAAACTGAATCTAGTCTTTTCTCCTTATAGGCTTTGTCTTTTTCTTTCTTCTCTTTGCAATATCTCTCTACACTCTATCTTGTCTTTTCACTAACTCTTTTGATCTTTGCAATAGCTCTCTTCTTTTTGCACGTCTCTTACTCTACTTCACATGGTGTGAAATATGCATTTTGTTTCATACACTTTTATTTCTTGCTCCACTTTCATCTGCAACAACTCAATTCACTTTGTCTTGTCTTTGCACCAGCTCTTCGAATCTTCGCTTTGATCAAATCTCTTCTCTCTGACTCATTCTCTTTTATTCTCTATACACTTTGTGTACAACCCTTTGTGTTTTCTACACTATGATCTCTATACTCTACACTCTGATCTTTTATCCTTCACTTAAGTCTCTTTCTCTCTTTGTTCTCAGGTCTCTGCTTTCTGCTTCACTTGATGTGAATTACATGGAGTGATGTCTACACATACTCTCTCTATTCTTCACACTCTGATCTCATTTCCAAATTCATTAACACTCCTTACAAAAACATTTCTCTTTGCCGACATCTATCATATTTTAATACTTTTTATTCACCTCCATAAGGTTGGCTCAAAGATAGATCATCATAGATCAACAAGAAATAGTTTGCATTGATTTTACAAAACATGATCTGCACAATTTCCTAGGCTACATTAGAATCATTCATACAGTCTATTTATACTTTGATCTTATCATCTCTCAATCTGTATTTTGATAAAAATGAATCAACCAGTTGTCAAATCAAGTCCCAAGACATTATGTTAATGTGCCAGCCTAAGATTTCCAAAATCTGGACCATTTCTAAGTTGACATTGTGGACCATCTTTGTGTCAGTATTATGACCTGCTTCTATGTCAGTATTTGGTGTAATACACATCGCTTTCTCAACCGCTCAACCAGCACCTGTGAGATGGCAAGACTATGCACCTTCTTCCTCCTTATTATCCTGTGAGATAATATATCTTCGGACTTTCTTACTACGGGCTGACGGGGTGTTGTGCAAAACACGTTGTTTGACCTACTACGCAAGAAATATCATTTTTTCCAATACATCTCATGTGTCATAGCGAAAAGATTTATATCACTATAACACCAAGGGTCGGCAAGAAACAAATTGAGTTTTTCCAAAAAACAAAGTCACGTCAAAAAAGGAATGTCTGTGTGACCCAAGGGTGTCGAGGAGACTTGTTGGATCTCTCACCAAAATACAAAGTCACACCAAAATGCAAGGGTGATAAACACGATGTGATTTTCAATTACTGTTACACGTTATATCGGTGTGACTCAAGGGTGTCGAGGAAACTTGTTGGATCTCTCGTCGAAATAAAAAGTCACAACGAAATGCTTTATTACTGTGGTGCAAAACACATTGGGTTTACCACAATACATTTTTAGAAGCTTTATTTTCATGACTCAATTGATCTTCAAGGCAACCAAGACATCTTGTCGAAATAAAATCTCTCATCAATAAACTTAGGCACCATGTTGCATGTAGATAACACGATGGGATTTTTGCACTGCAACAATACATTTTCTGAGTCAATCCAATTTTCCCATTGCCTTCATAGTTCTATTGTATTTGTCCCTTTATCCAATTGCAATTCCAAATAGCTGACCTCATTGTCTTCTTTATTTTTTAGTGGCTTTTGACTACATGCGCATTCCATACTCATTCAACTTGCTTATATACAATAAGTTCTTCTCAGCTCTGACAACATGAATTAATTTGCACATGAATTAATCTTCTCCTCATCAACACCACAGCAACACACCTTTAGCCAATCTGATCTTCCTTATCCAGCATCTTTATCCAATCTTATATCCACACTTGAGCACTCACAATTTCTTAAATTTGCCAATCTAAGACCACACCATCTCAACCAAACCTAATCTTCATCTAGGGTATTCATCATGTTGCATCTCTATCTAGTGGATCTCTCTGCATCTTCTCAACTGTTGACATCAATGATAATCTAATGTCAACATTTAATATTTTAAATTTCTTTAAGGCAAAGATCCCTACCATTGCCAAATTAATACACTCACTTCTCCACCAACAAATGACACCTCCAATGTCAGTTCTAGTTCCACCCAACCTGAGATCAAGGTCAAAATCATTTACAATACATGTAGATAATACACCCTTCAAAATGCATTTTATGTGTCACGTCTCCCTCCTTCTCCTAAGTCCTATGGCAGACCCAAACAAATTGAGATTCAAAAAAAGCCTACCATATAATGTAAGAATACAACATTCCAGCAATGGGCCCCACTTGATAAGGAAAGTATTGAAACTAATGTCACCTCCTGGCTCTATAGAGAAGACAATGAAGCACCTGCAGACATCCCCAAAGATATGTATCCAAAATCATCTACTATAGTAGAAAATATGGGCTATAAAGGACATGGTCAAGGACCTAAAGAGAAAGGAAGGAAAGTACCCAATTTTCCCACCTCATACAAGCATAACAAGGGCTTGGGTTACTCCCTAGTACCTAAAGTTACCATCGTTGGTGCTCCAATAGCTCCTCCTTCTGATGTTGAGGACTCCAACAAAGAGGAATTCTATGAAGCACCCTTCAAATACCTTGATGACCTTTTTAACAATGCCTAAATATACACTATCATTCCTTCCACTCCATCTGACCTCCCACTTGTATAACCTAAACTTATTGTTTGGGACCAATAAGGGCCACTGGCTCTTGACATCTATGCTAATGATAATTCCCTCTTATCACTTTTCAACATGTGCAACCTTGAAGATCGCATGAATGTCAATGGAATTCAACTCAATGGGGAGGCATACTTTGGTAGTCAAGTCAACTCCCTTAGTTACAAAAGTGAAAATAAAAATCAAAAGTCACCTGGTGAAAACCTCAATGAGGTGGCATCGTCGATCGGACATGAAAAAAGTAAAAAGAAAGGATGTATCCACTAGTGAAAACCTGGATCAAGTGCTAGAGGATGAGGGAATTGACTTGCCTACCATGGTTCCTCCATTCCACAAGAGATCTTCACTACTAATGGAAGAGACTGAGACTATCGACATGGGTATAGAAAAATACCCAAAGAGTGTGTTTGTTTTTGTCTCTCACTGACCAAGAAAAGAATAATATTATGAACTTTCTCAAGGAAACACAAGTTAACTTCGCCTGGTCATATGCTGGCATGTCAGGCCTAGATCCAAAATTAGTGGTGCATCACCTTGTAGTACATCCTAATGCAAAACTTGCCAAGAAAAAACTTTGAAAGATGCATCCTCAGATTGCTTTTTTGGTCAAAGTAGAGATATAAAAGATGCTAGGCATTGGATTCATCCAACCCATTGACTATATAGAAGGGGTTTCAAACATAGTACCTATTAGAAAACCTACTGAGGGCATACACATCTCCACTAACTAGAGATCTTAACAAATCCCACCCAAAGAATTACTTTCCTCTTCCAAATATCGACATGATAGTTGATCTCATAGCAAGACATGAGATGCTCTCCTTATTGGATGGCTTTTCAGGATATAATCAAATCAGATCATTTTTAAAAATTAAATCAAGACAACTTTCAATACTCCATGGGGAACCTTTTTCTATCAAGTTTTGTGCTTTAGACTAAATAACGTTAAAGCCACTTACCAATGCGTAATGACCACAATCTTTCATGATTTTCTCCATGACATCAGGGAAGACTATGTAGATGACATATTAGGAAAATTAAAGACATGAAAAGGTCACATCACCATCTTGACAAAAAACTTCAAACAACTGGAAAAGTATAAGTTAAGGGTTAATCCTAAGAAATGTGTGTCTGGGGCTAATTCCAAAAAACTCCTTCGTTACATTGTATCATGAAGAGGAATTGAAGTAGATCTAGCTAAGGTAAAAGCTATCATGGACATGCCACCAACAAAGAATCTCAAACATCTTTGTAGCCTCCAATGAAAGATCCAGTCCATCTGTAGATTAATTGCTCAGCTTGCAGACAAATGCCATCTCTTCGCTCATCTTTTCTGAAATAATACTAAGTTTCAACAGGATTGTTTGTGTCAAAAGGAATTTGACAAACTCAAAGAATACTTAGCCTCTCCATAAATATTGATGCCTCCTATTCCTGGACAACCCCTTCTCATGTATATTTCAGCTACATCAGTGGCCCTAGGGGCATTACTAGCACAAGTTGATGAATAAGGGAAAGAGCATAAAATATATTACATAAGACATACACTATTAAGATATGAGCTTAACTATACCCCTATCAGATGATAATGTCTTGTTGTGGTTTTCAACACTCAGAAGCTCTGCCACTACATGCTTAATCACAAGACTAATCTCGTCGCAAATATTGATCCTCTCAAGTACCTACTTTGAAAAGTTATTCTTACAGGAAGAACTGCTAAATGGGTTATGTTGTTAGTTTGACATTGAAGTTTGACATTGAGTATGTAGATCATAAAGAAATAAAAGAACAAGTCATCACTAATTAGTTGGCAAATGCCCCTCTACAAGGAGAACACCCCTTGATCACAAATTTCCTAGATGATTCCATCGTGACAATCACACAACCTACTAAGTGTTGGAAGTATGTTGCAAATATGTCCTTGAGAGATATTTGAGAGATGTGTTGTCATTCATGTCAACATATTTCCCTTTCTATGGTAGTGATGCAGTGTATTTCAGTGAGTTAGCATGTTCGATATGATGAAGATCAAAGTTTGCAGATTAAGGGGTTTGTGGAGGGTTGTTTATAGTTGATTCTATGCAATTTTAGGAGGTTCGCATTAATATTTGATTGAGTTATAGGTATCTAAGTTGTGACTAGTTTTTCAGTTGTTTAGTGATGACAGAGTGTCAGTATATTGATCTACATTGCTCTGCATTGTTATATTTTAATATGTGGATTTTGATATATATTTGGTATATTGATGTGTGTCCTCAATTCAAGTGGTTCATGGTTTGGAGCTCCGCAAGTGATTTTTCAAGGTTGACAGTCATTGCAGTTAGTGTTCCTGAGGTTCGGTATAAAGGTGTTGGTGATTCTAGTAATTTGTGTTGATGTGAATGTTGTTATGGTAATTCATGGTGCTTGTGAATGTTTATAGATCATGTGCCTTTTGTGTTGGTGGTCCACATTGATCGTTGATCTTGTAATTGATGTTTTTCTCTGGTGCGTTAGTGGTCTTCATGTTTTTGGCCAACCGGATGCTTGCAGCATGTTGCGGATGATTGAGGTGTAATTTTTGGACATATAACATGTTCAAAGTGAAAGATTTGGGTTTGTGCTATGTATTTACTGACATTGCTTTCTCCACATGATAGATTGTGTTGAGTATGATTATATTTTTATAATTAGGTGATGAGAGTTTAGCAAACCTTCTTGATTTCTTCAAGGTTGATGTCATGTATAAATAATTATAACATCTTTGTATTTGAGTATGTTGTGGATGAGAGTGAGTGTGTATGTGCACTGAATGTATATATCTTTTGAAGGCAGGGAAGAAGTGTGAAGAAGAAATTTGTTTTCTGCTTCAATGGGACTGAACCAGGCATTAAGGAGATGATATTTCTCAATTCATGATTTTCGAATGTAATCTGATATTATTTGTAAAGGCAGTGAGCCTTCTTCTTTTTGTTTTGATCAGTGAGCTCTAGGAAGTATTCCTAAATTCATGTGCAATCCCCATTGTAATACTTCTAACAGAGTATACCTATTTTGTGGGTTCATCCCCACCGTGAATTTTCCCTTGACCAGGTTTCCCATGTAAAAATCTTGTTGTTATGTGTGTTCATGATGTATTGTTTATCTATGCTTTTATGTTTAATTATTAGATCTTAGAATAAGTTTAAATTGTGTGAGTTTTTGTCACAACGGATTCACCCCTGATGTAGAGGGAATTTACTCTTCACCTATTTGTGGCTACCTTATCTAAGTATCTCCTCCAAGCTACACTAGAACCATCCAATGATTCTATACCTCACACCCTCCAAGGTTCTACAAAAATTACCCTCTCTGACCTTCCCAAGGTCCTTAGGTTAGGATAATCACTTGTTGTTTTGTGAGCTTCATCCTCTTGCTTACGAGACCTTGTTTACTAACTCCCTTTCACACTCAACCTGAGAGGTCAACCCCTCTACCACAGGATATTCTTTCCCCACATTACTCACATAAAAATGGGTGATTTTGTATGGATTCCTAGCCCTAATCCTTCCTCAATAACATTGACATTTACCAATTCCAAGTATTATAAACAAACTGTACTTTTAGGCCTAATAGGAGACCTAATTCTAGTAGCCCTGTCAGCTAGGTATTTTGCATTTATCTGCTAAACTTCCTTAACAACCCTAGGAACTATTTTACATTATAGACACCCTTTTGGGGTTTACATACAATATCTCAAAATAGGAGGTGGGTTCTGACATTAACGTATCTAAGCCTTATAGGGCTAATTAGGCCTAATTACCCCTTCCTAGGCCTAAAAAGTAGGAATTTGCTCAAACACCTTCACCAATCCTACTGCCTGAGTGAATTGATGTTAGTTTTGGGTCTATACTTCCATGAGGATTTCCAATCCAACCATTCTTCACCTCCATCCACCGGATTGACCCAATTAGGGTCTGTTATCCATGATTCCTAATGCTTGCCAACTCAACGTGCCAAGCCTAGGGTATGGTGGAAAATATATAGTTTAGCTTCCCATGTCTCAAAACCAAAAGGAAAACATATAATACATTGCAACCTAAAATTCCACAAGGTTTCAGAGAGGATATCCACCATGGAATGTTAGGTTGAAGCTATTTTGCTCTCAAAACCCTGGTTTTTAGGACTCTTGAACCCGCCTGTAACAACAACAACATTATTTACAAACTACAACACTTCAAGACTCCAAACCAAAAACAAAATGAAGGTAAGATGCCAGTCTATCAATCCATGTCCCTGCTTTAGAAGTATCAATCTATATAGGTCGTACAAACTTGCAAAGAACGGGCAATAACTCGGAAGAACACACCAAATGGAAAACCAAACTTGTCTATTTGATTTTGATCTTAAACAATTGATTATCATCGGTCTTTCCAAGCCTTATACTGGCCTTGGAGTAGTTAGATATTCTCAACCAATTGTGTCAACCAACTAGCTGTTGGTGTATGAAAATGTTGCAAAGTTGCTAAGAGCAACTTTTGCAATTTGTTCCATTGGTGAGCAAATTTGCTCAAACCCAAACTTGGCCACCTTCAAATGACTCATATGACCTCAACAACCTCAAAAAAACACCAACCAACCTACATTGACCCAAAAAAAACAACTTATCCTAACAAGTGCTCTGCTTGGCACCCTTGAGAGCTCACATGCCAACATTGGCCAAACAAAGACTCTTAGGGACCTTACAATCATTTGAGCACACACTCAATTTCCTCTAGGCCTTATTACAAAGCTAAAAATAGGATTCCAACATACTAGAAACAAACTCAATAAAAATTACTAAGTGCCTCTACACCATACTCACGGGGTAGGAAAGACTCAAGTTCCTTAAGTGGATAGGGCTTGAACAGTGGTTCCATGTTGTAGTATATCTCCTTCCGACATCCATGTAGCTTCAGATTCAGGGAGACCTATCCATTTAACCAGGTAGTCTCTATAGACTCATTTCCTAGTCCTTTTGACAATCTTGGAATCTAGAATGGAATCCAATGTCACTGGTTGGCTTGGAGGTAGGTCTTGTATCTAATCTACATCTTGAGTAGTAGTAGGATCTTCTTGGTTTGCAGCTGACTAAGTTCCTTTATACTGGAACAAATCACATACATTAAATATTAGTGATATACCCAATTTTGGTGGTAGTTCCACCTCATAGGCATTGTTGCCATATTTATGCACAACCTTAAGAGGTCCAATCTTCTTCATGCATAGTTTGCTAGGCTTCCCCTTAAGGAGTCTCTCCTTTCTTAGATAGGCCATAACCAGATCACCTACCTTGTAGTGTACTTCTCTCTTTGTTTTGTTTGCTTGTATCTTGTATTTCTCATTGTTCTACTGCAATGTTTTCTTGACTTGTTCATGTATCTCCTTCATATTCACTGCAAAGTTTTCACCTTGATCGCTCATATGGTCCATGGAACTGAGATCCTTGAGTTCTAAGATACCCCTTGGATGACATCCATATATAATCTCAAATGGACTTTTTCCTATGCTCCTATTGATAGAGTCATTGTAGGCATACTCTGCTTGCCCCAATACTAGATCCCAAGATTTACCATGTTGTTTGGTGAGACATCTCAGTAAATTACCCAAGGACCTATTAACTACCTCAATTTGACAATCAGATTGTGGATGGTATGCAGATGAAAAAGAAAGGTTGGTACCAAGTTTCTTCCACAAATTTCGTCAAAAGTGGCTCACAAATTTTGTCTCTATCACTCACTATATTAGGAGGCAAACCATGCATCCTTACAATCTCTTTGAAAAACAACCCTGTTGTGTAGGAGGCATCATTAGAGCATTTAAAAGGCACAAAGTGTTCCATCTTGATGAATCTGTCCACTATGGCATAGACAATGTCATATCCTCTTGGAGTTCTAGATAAACCACGGACAAAGTCCATACTCACACACTCCCATGGCCTTGTTGGTATGGCAAGAGGCTAATATAACCCTACATTGTTGGAGGTACCCTTAGCCCTCTTACAAATAGCACATTTCTCCATAAACTTCCTAACATATGACTGTAGTTTAGGCCACTAGTAGAACATGCCAACCTGCTCTAAGGTCTTGTCAAGACCAAAATATCCACGTAGACTGCCTTGATGCTTCTCCTTGATGATATTGTCTCTCATAGAGCACTGTGGTATCCAAAGTAGGTGTCCTTTAAACAATAAGCCTTCCTGCAACATAAAATCAAAATAGGCAACATGACAAGCATTAGAAAACTTTGAGCAAACATCATATGCTTCACCAAAATCTTTGTCACCTTGATAGAGATCTATGAGGTCATTTAACCCCACACTTTGTAGTTGCACCTCTTGGATGGTGAGAACCCTTCTACTTAAGGCATCTGCTACCTTATTTGTGACTCCTTTCTTGTGTTTGATGGAAAAGGTGTAGGCTTGCAAATACTCAACCCACTTGAGGTGTCTTTGATTTAATTTCTCCTAGCCATTCAAAAAACTAAGTGCATGATTATCAGTGTAGACTATGAACTCTTTAGGTAACAGATAATGTTGCCACTTCTTGACTGCTTGAACCATGGCATATAGCTCTAGATCATAGGTAGAATACTTTTGGTTTTCTTCATTGAGCTTCTCATAGAAGAATGCAACCGGGTGACCTTCTTGGCTCAAGACAGCCCCTATAGCCAACTTGCTAGCATCACACTCCACTATGAAGAGATTATTGAAATCAAGGAGCCTAAGGTAAGGGAGTTTTGCTACCTTTTGTTTTAACAACTCAAACCCCTTGTCTGTTGCACCAGTCCACTTAAACTGACATTTTATCCCACCTTTGATGGTGTTCAAGATAGGTGCACACACATGGATAAAACCTCTAATTAATTTCCTATAGAAAGAAGCCAAACCATGGAAACTTCTTACATCTCCTACTGACTTAGGAGTAGGCCAATTCACTATTGCTTCCACTTTTGATGGATCCATTTTTAAACAACCTTGAGAAACTACAAAACCAAGATACACCAATTCATTTTTGAAAAACTCACATTTATCCAAGTTGATCAACTTTTCTTGATGAAGCTTCCTCAAAACTTGATTCAAGTGTTTGATATGCTCCTCCTTTGACCTGCTAAAAATTGGAATGTAATCAAGATAAACAATGACAAACTTACCAATGAACTCTGCACGAACTTCATTCATGAGTCTCATGAAAGTACTAGGTGCATTTGTGAGCCCAAAGGGCATCACCAACCATTCATAGAGCCCTTCATTTGTTTTAAAGGTTGTCTTCCATTCATCACCAGCTCTAATCATAATTTGATGATAACTTAATTTCAAATCCACCTTAGAAAAGTAACAAGCTCCACCTAGGTAGTCCATTAGATCCTCAATCCTTCGCATTGGGAACTGGTGCCTAATTGTGATTTTGTTTATGGCCCTTGAATTAGTGCACATTCTCCACTTTCCATCTTTCTTAGTTTCCAAAATAGTAGGCAGTGCACATGGACTTAAACTCTTCTTAATCAACCCTTTATCTAGTAATTCCTGCACTTGCTTTTCTATTTCCTCATTTTGAGTAGGTGTCATTTTATAAGTAGCTTTGTTTGGCAAAGTTGAATTGGGTATGAGGTATATCTAATGGTTAACATCTCTCATAGGGGGTAAGGCATCTGGTATCTCATTGACAACTATTTCTTTGTACTGGTCTATCAAGGTCTGCACCTCTTGAGGTATCACCGGTTTGGTTTCAGTCTTTGTCTCTTCTTTGGATTTCACTATGACAGCACATCGTTGATTCCCTTCATGCTTCAACAATTTCAAGAATTCTTTCCCCCCAAGCAACATAACACTTGATCCAATATGTCTTTCTTTACCCTGATCAATCAAGGGATCCTTTTGAAACTTTCTACCCTCCTTGGTGATAACATAGGAATTCTTCTCCCCATCATGTATGGCTTTGACATCACATTGCCAAGGGCATCCCAACAACAAGTGACATGCATCCATGGGCAATATGTCACATAACACACTATCCTTGTAATCTCCTATTTCAAAATCCACCCAAGTTTGCTCATCTACAAGCACATGTTGACCCTTACTCAACCAAGATACCTTATAGGGGGTGGTATGTGGAAACCTTTTCAATTTTAGTGTGTCTACCATCTCAACCGCTACAATGTTCTCAGTAGACCTTGAATCCACTATAACTTTACAAATCTTACCATGAGATCTGCAAGTGTTTTTGAAAAGTGTTTTCCTTTGTGTAGGTTCTTTGGACTGTGGTACCTTCAACAAGGTCCTTCTTAGCATCTGATTCTCTCCATCTAGGATTGGTCCTGCCTTGCTGATTGGTGAGGTAACACTTTGAAAATCTTTTTCTTGCACCAATTGAGTTCTATTGTCTCCCATGTGAGAGCTTGAAGAAGTCTTTTTAGGACACCGATTCATGGTATGCCCCACTTGATGACAGTGGTAGCATTTGCCAGTGAAGACTATGGTTCCTCTTCCCGAATTGTCAAATCTACCTCTATAGTTATTTCTCCCTCTAGAGTTGCCTCTAAATTGTCCTCCTTTGTTAATATTATCACCACAATTCTCTGATTGATTGCCTTCTTCATTCTTGATGGGATTAGAGCCCCTTCCAAAGGTTCCTCTTCCTCTGAATCCTCTATCACCTCTGCCCTTTTGGTTATGTTGACCTTTCCTTTTGATCTTATCCTCTTCTCTCAAGGCTAACTGAACGTATTTATGGATTGTGTCAGGTGTTATCATGTTGATCTCATCTTGAATGTTTTGTCTAAGGCCATTTAAGTACCTTGCAACCTTCTTCACGTCTTCCTCTTGCTTCCTATCCCTTAAGGTAAGTTTTTTGAACTCATCTATGTAGGTATTCACATCCATTTCTCTTTGTTTCAAAATCTGCAACTTCTTGTGCATCTGAACCTCATAATCTATAGGTAGGAATTGAGTTTTAATCCTAATCTTCATTCTCTCCCAAGAGATGATCTTCTTCCTCCCTGTTTGTTCATTTTCCTCTTGCTTCATGTTCCACCATACTAGGGTTGATCCCTTCAATCTTAACTTGGCCAAATTGACCCTCTTTTCTTCTACAACTTCTCTGTATTCAAAATGAGTGTTCAAGGCTTCTATCCAATCTAATAACTCTTCTCCATTTAGGATTCTATTGTAGATAGGTAAACTTTCTATGTTGTCTTTATTGAGTGCCTTGAGGGCATCCAAGAATATATTTTGATCTTTGTCCAACTCCTTTTATGTTATCACTCCTATCACATCTGCATCTTCATCATCAATTTCATCACCCCATTTAGTGACTTTGCCCTTTCCTTTCTTGGTTTCTTGCTCCCGGGCTTCAATAAGAATGTCTTGGACCAACTTCCTGATGGCCTCTTGGCTCATTTCCTTTGGTGGCATGCTACTAGCTTCTAACTCTACCTCTGGGTCTGACATACACCACTTTGTTCAATCAATTGGGTCTGATACCAATCTGATGTAGAGGGAATTGACTCTCACCTATTTGTGGGTACCTTGTCTAGGTATCTCCTCCAAGCTACACTAGAACCATCCAATGATTCTACACCCTCCAAGGTTCTACGAGACTTACCCTCTTTGACATTCCCAAGGTCCTTAGGTTAGGATAAGCTCTTGTTGTTTTGTGAGTTCCATCCTCTTGCTTAGGAGACCTTGTTTACTAACTCCTTTTCACACTCAACCTGAGAGGTCAACCCCTCTACCATAGGATCTTCTTTCCCCACATTAATCATACAAGAATGGGTGATTTTGTATGGATTCCCAACCCTACTCCTTCCTCAAGAGCCTTGACATTTACCGATTCCAAGTTTTATAAACAAACTGCACTTTTAGGCCTAATAGGAGACCTAATTCTAGTAGCCCTGTCAACGGGGTATTTTGCATTTATCTGCTAAACTTCCTTAATAAACCTAGGAAATATTTTACATTCCAGACACCCTTTTTGGGTTTACATACAATATCTCAAAACTATAGGTGGGTTCTGACATTAACATATCTAACCCTTATAGGGCTAATTAGGCCTAATTGCCCCTTCCTATGCCTAAAAAGTAGGAATTTGCTCAAACACCTTCACCAGTCCTACTGCCTAAGTGAATTGATGTTAGGTTTGGATCTATACTTCCATGAGGATTTCCAATCCAACCATTCTTCACCTCCATCCACCGGATTCACGTAATTAGGTCTTGTTATCCATGATTCCTAATGCTTGCCAATTCAACGTGTCAAGCCTAGGGTATGATGGAAAATCTATAGTTTAGCTTCCACTATCACAAAACCAAAAGGAAAACATAGGATACATTGCAACCTAACATTCCACAAGGTTTTAGAGAGGATATCCACCATGGAATGTTAGGTTGGAGCCATTTTTCTCTCAAAACCCTGGTTTTTAGGACTCTTGAACCCGCCTACAACAAAAACAAGATTATTTACAAATTACAACACTTCAAGACTCCAAACCAAAAAAAAATGAAGGTAAGACACCACTCTATCAATCCATGTCCATGTTTTGGAAGTGTCAATCTATACAGGCCATACAAACTTACAAAGAATAGGCAATAACTAGGAAGAACACACCAAATGGGAAACCAAACTTGTCTATTTTCTTCAAATCTTCAACAAACGATTATCATCAGTCTTTCCAATCCTTATAGTGGCCTTGGAGTGGTTACATATGCTCACAACCAATTATTTCAACCAACTAGCCGTTGGTGTATGAAAATGTTGCAAAGTTGCTAAGAGCAACTTTTACAACTTTTTTCAATTTGTCGCATTGGTGAGCAACTTTGCTCAAACCCAAACTTGTTCACCTTCAAATAACTCATATGACCTCAACAACCTCGAAACAACACCAACCAACCTACATTAACCAAAAAAAAAAAACTTATCCTAGTAAGTGCTCACATGCCAACATTGGCCAAACAAAGACTCTTAGGGCCCTTACAATCATTTGAGAACACACTCAATGGCCTCTTGGCCTTATTAAAAATCTAAGAACAGGATTGTAACATCCTGGAAACAAACTCAACAAAAATTGCTAAGTGCCCCTGCACCAACCTCCCTCTCAGTTATCTACCCTATTCAATTGGTATCAAAGCTATTTTCATCACTAAGTGGTAACTTTACTTTGATGGATCTTGCACACGGCATGGATCAAGTGCACAGATTCTTTTGGTAACCCCACAAGGAAATTGCATACCTAAGTCCTACAAAATAGCCTTTTCATGCACAAACAACATTCTAGAATATGAAGCTCTCATTACTAGTCTTTGCCTTGATATTCAATGGAAAATCACAAACCTACATGTGTATGGTGATTCGCAACTGGCCATTAAATAGGTAAAAGATGAATATCAAACAAAATATGACAAGTTACTCCCCTATCATCGCATGGTGGAATATTTCAAACAACACTTTTCTTCTACCTAGTTTGAGAAGATTCCTCACGCAAACAACAAATTTGTTGATTCAATGGCTACTATTGGCTCCCTTATGCAGATGCCCGATAACAGTCCTTACTGTGAATTCTTGGTTGAGCATATTTTGCTTCCAACATATGATGTCCTTGAATCTAAAATGGTATATGCCCTTGTTAGTCCTAATTCTCCTTGGTATCAAGACACCTATGCCTACCTTACCAAAAACATCATCCCACCCCATCATACCAAAACCGAACAACAAACTTTCATTTGTTGATCTGCTCAATACACTATTCTCAGAGATACCCTATTTTTAAGGTACTTTGATGGAACCCTCTTGCATTGTTTAAACAAAGAAGAGGCTAAAGAAGCACTGTAGTCTCACACTAGCTAAGAAGTTTCTTAGCACGTGCTATTATTGGCCTACAACAAAACAAGATGTGTATCACTATGTCAAGAAATGTATTCCTTATTAGAAACACGGTGATAAGATTCACACATTGTCACAAGAATTGCAATCGTTCATTACACCTTGACCCTTCTCACAATGAGGCCTTGTTCTCATTGGTAAAATTTGTCCCACCTCCTCCAATGGCTACAAGCTCACCATCACCACCACTGAATATTTCACCAAGTGGGTGGAAGCCATACCAATCACCTTTTCCATTAGCAAACAAATTGCAAAATTTATCTTGAATTACCTAATCTGCTACTATGGAATCCCAAAGGTCATCATCATAGACAATGGTATACCTTTCAAAAATCAAGATGTAAAAGAATTATGCCAAAAATTCCCCATCCAATGCCGCTTTTCCACCCCATATTACCCCCAAGGTAATGGTCAAGATAAGGCTTCAAATAAAACTATTATCAAAATCCTTAAGAAGATAGTCAATGAAGTTGGTCGTGATTGACACTTCCAACTCTATCTCACCCTTTGGGCCTAACACACAAGAATTCACACACCCACAAGAGCCACACCATATTCCCTCATCTTCGGCTTCGACGTCATCCTCCCCCTTGAGATCGAGATCCCTTCGCTATAGGTGTCCCTATAGAATATTCTTCGTAATGAAGAATACAAAGTGGCTAGGTTGCAAGTGCTTGAATTACTAGATGAACAACTTCTCAAGGCCTTGAATCATCTCTGGGTTTATCAAAATCATCTTCATCTCAGCTACAACAAGAAAGATAGGACCCAGAAATTTGACATTGGTGACCTTGTCCTTATGGAAAATCAGAAGAATCTTCAAGACCATGAAAAGAAGGGCAATTTTGAGCCTAATAGGTTGGGGCCATACCACATCACTACCAAATATAGCTCTGGAGCATATCAGTTGGCTACTCCCGAAGGAGAACAGTTGGATGAGCCTATGTCTATTACTATGAATAAAGATTATCCTATTACATTAAGCTTTATCCCATCAAACTGAGCTTTCCCCCAGTACACTGAGATTTTCCTATTCATATGAGCTTATATTGACTTGTGCGTATTCCAAATACCCATCCATAATGCATGTAACCAAATCCAAGAAGAGATCCTCTTAACTAGTGTCTCTCCCAATTAGCTTAGCTATTTCCTCTCATTAGTCTATCCAATATCTATGCCCATCGATATGCATCCTTCTCATTTCTATAAATCTATCCAAATCCACATCCCACTCTTGGCAAGAGATGTTTGTTGGCCATGTGAGTCGTTTGCATGCTTGATATTTTTTGCTTTGATTTTCAGTTTTTGTCCCATCCCTATACTTATTCAGGGCTACCTTGATCATCCTATATCTTGTTATGTCTTGGTTAGTGTACATTGTGGCATCATTTTTGTGGTATGGCGTGTTTGATGGTTTCTCTTGCATGATCCAACAGGTCTCGCATATATTCCATCATGGTTATTTGCAAACTTGTGTGCATTGAGATAACCTATTATTTGAGAGTTTGGTCCACACATTAGATATTCATAACATGTTGAATTCTATAGTTAGTGGTGTATATAATCCATTGCAATATCAAAACCTAGGAATGGTCTCCACATCTTACACAACAATCAACTCCATCCACCTCATCCATCCTTTCATTTTTTTTCGAGACTCAATTTATTCATTCATTCCTCATTCTTCTTCATCTATTTCGCCTATTTTATTGTATTATGGTTGACACATCCTAAAAAGAATCACCACATCCCCATCTTCATTTGCATTTACACCTCATACTTGCATTGCATCCCTTCATTATATTGCATTCATTCATTTAGGGTGAATTCATTTCGATTGCATTTCTTTAGAGTTCATTCACTATTTCATTTGCATGTGTTCATTTGCATTCTATACATTAGTTTGCATTTATTAATGTTCACTTAGTATTCATTATTCAATGCATTTTTTTCATGTATAGGATTCATTTCATCTTAAGGTTCATTTCATTTTTCATTTTTTGCATTCATCTTAAACCCTTACATCCAATTTTCATGTTACATCATTCATTTCATCATTTTCATGTCATTATCATTTTAGATCAAATTAGCTCACTTTAGGGTTCATTTTCTTTTCATTTACATTTTATCACATTTTAGGATCTATTTCATTTCATTTTTCACATTCATATCATATCATTGGGTTCGTTATTCTTTTTTGCATTCATTTATTTCTCATTTTTTCTAATGTGCATTCATTACCATTCATTATATATACATGCATCATACATTGCATCATACATATCCATATCATCACAATAACAATCATAAATAGTGCATCACCATATCCATATACATTACCATATATCATATTCACAATCACATCACATGTACATCATAATCAACTCATCCTGCATCCGTCACAATCGTCAGCATATCCTATAGGCATCATCATACAATATGCATATATAATACACCCTGCATCCAACATGAGTTTGGTACACCATGGATATACATACTAGCCATATAACACTATCATACACGTGCATATCATATAAAAATAAATGCATCATATAAGCACATATAGAGATCCATCCATCCTACATCACACACATTCTAGGAGCATCATAATCATCACAATCATAAGAGCATGAGCATAACCAAAAAATCGTCATCCATAAATCCGTCATATAGTACATCACAGTCTATAATAAAAGTCCATCACAATATAACATAAATATCATGTGTCACTGCCAGAATCATAGGTCATCTCATATATTAACAAATGAAGATTTGTCTAATCATGGTAACATAAAATCTCCTTGAACATCAAAACTGCCAAAGTCTATGAGCTACCCAGTGCTCTTTTTGTCTACTGCAGATGGATCTACTCATCCTCCTAAGGGACTTGGTGGTGGGTGTCATGGTTCTCACATACCTACACTCTCCAAATGTCTGTGATTTGCATTTTTTCGTGTCTGAGTCCTCTCGAAAAAACTCGGGGCTCGTTGATCTACTAGCACAACAACCTGATATATGCCCCTGTAGTAGTGTGCCTCTTGTAGGTCCCTCTTGATAGCTACCCATTGCAACTCAATGGAATCTGTAAATACCTGTGTCAACCCTGTAGGTATGAGCATCTATCTTTCTGTGTCCCACTCTCCCCTCAGTCGAGTGGCATTTGCATGAATTCGTGCAAGTTGTTCTCTCACTCCCTCAAGCTCTGTCTCAAGCTCTTGAATCCTTCCAACCATCTCCCCACTCTCACCACCTACAATTCCTCTTCTATGACATCCAACTCCATCTAGAAGGTGTTTGTCTCCATAGTCATTCTATTAAAGGCCACCTGTAGGGTGTCCCGCTCAACCTACAATCTATCTTGATCACCCTATAGGCTATCCACTCGAGTCTGTTCTATATCTACCTTCACCCTCTCTTGCCCTACCTCATCCTCTACGCTTATCACTTGATCTCTCTATGCATCTCTCTCATTTTGTTGGCACCAGTGGTAATACTTCTAGCACCTGTACTTCTGGCACCTAGGAAACCTGTACTTGTGCAAGAGGACCTTGTACATGTACCTATGGAGGATCTTATCCCCTCCTACCATGTCTCCTAACATTGGGCACCGCTTGTCCCCTTCGTCCTCTCCCTACTCCTCTAGCCTCACCCTCTACCATAGGTGTTCCTCCATCCCCCCGTCTCCCTCGTTATCTCCATCTCCTCCAACCACCTGATCAATTGCAGACATGGCCTCATCTTGTCCCAACACACTTGGGATAGTTATTCATGTTGGCTGGTGAAACTCCCACCATGCTACATAAGCACCAGTCGTATCAGCATCTGCCACATCTTCCCTAGGATCCTAGTCCATTGGTGTCATCCCTATGAAACTGGTCTATTCAACAAAGGGACCTATGGAATCTCCCCATGTCCCTGTGTCTCGCATGACCCATGGATGTGTGAGCTCCTCACCTACTATATCTTACTGTAACCCAAACTATCTCACAGCTCAATGTAGCAGATACCGATCAATAACATGGAGCATTCAGCCCATCAACCAACACTGACTCTAAACAAAAGATAAGAAACATGAATCCTTCATTCATTGCTCGCACATCCTATAGGGTCGCCAAGTGAAATCCAACATCTCATCCAGACAGCGCTGCTAGTAGCCCATGGACCCCACTCGAATATAGTGGAGTAGTCTTTTGTACTTGTTTATATATGGAAATTGTGGTCATCGATCTCTAACTCCCTTGTGGACGACATACAACTATATGCTCAAAGGCCCAAATACGAAGAAGTGTCACTTTAGTACTCAACCTCTTATACCCATGATATACACACATGTGGGTATCATAGTAGAGCTGTCCTAACATGGTGTATCCCAAGTCGAACAAAATCCCATCCTCCATAACGTGATAGACACACCTAGCCATCCAATAGAAAATCCATGTCCACTCAATTCAAGCATCATCCATTCGATGATCAAACCATAGAGATATAGCACAAGCCTAGGAATACATCAATGTCGCTCTATAGCCAACTCCAGTCTCATCCGAGTTCGATCCATGGGAAGTTCATCTATCTGACATATTGGTCATAGATAGTGGTCCTCGTACTTTGACTGATACTCTAGGATCACTCCTCGAGTAGGCAATCGCAGAATGTGCCGCACATCCTCCAAAGTAATAGAAGCCTCTCTAGTCGGCAGATGGAACGAGCAGGTGTCACTGTGCCACCTCTTTATAAGCGCTATCATCATGGCAGTATGTTCGCAAAAGCATGGCCACTCATGCACCCACTGTAGTCCAGCCTAAACTAGAACCATCTGCTCCACACTCTGCAGCATCTGGCCATAGTGCATTGTCGGCGACTAGCACTCACGTGACTCAAGTGAACCTAATGTCTCATGCATCCATAACTAGCGTCGATCAGTCACATTCTTCTAAGTCTAGCCTAATCCCTCCCCAAGATAGCTTGGGGCATTCCCTAGATTCCCTTAGTCCTTCACGCTCATCGCTTTTCTAACCCCTATTCCCTCCCACACGGAGACAATGTTTCACTAAACAAAGAGCTTGCGTCGTTTTACAATCACAGACGTTGTTTGGCAATTTGTCCCCTCCTTTTTGTCCCATGCATAGACGCTGATTTTTTCAATCAGCCTTCGTGCATGTGTTTCCCTATTTGCACAGGTGGCGCATCATCACATAGATGTCGCTTTCTAAGCACAGACGTTGAAACGATGATTGGCGTATGCACCCTGATCCATTTTCCACCCATTTAATACCGTAATAAATGCCCTACCTACCAAAATGAAAAGTTGGTTTTGAGTACATACCTATGGCTCGTACTCGACTAATCGCTGGTACAATCTAACTCTCTCCCTGCACTGCTTGTATCGTGGAATCTGCACCATCGTTGATCTCTATGCTACTATGGGATCCCTATCATTTCTATAACTAGGTGTGTGACAATGACCCTTCTATGGGCCCCATGTGGCCTATATATGCCCTTTCTTCACCCTTCTGCGACCCGCTGTCCACTTCATTTTCCTTCTTCTTTGTCCCCTTCTTCCATTCTCTCATCTTTTTTTATCTCTTTTCTACTTTTTTCTTCTTTTTCAAGAATTTTCTAGCAAATTCAAATTTTCCAATTCAATTCTCGAGGGGGCATCCCTTACTCTAGGCTCACCTACAGCACTCCTTTTTTTTGCATTGGGGCATCACTTTCTTCATTTACCTGTCACCAACTCATTACCGCCATGTAAAAGAGGGGCAAAATGTAGAGATCAAAAATTTATTAAATTAATATTTAATTAATTTATCCTTCCTGGCATAACTAATTGTATTAATTATGTTAGCCCTTTATTAGACTCAAAATTAATTAAATTATATTTAATTATTTTATCCCCTTAACCTTATAATTAATTTAATAATTAATTATATAAAATCTCCATTCTTCTAAAATCCATTTTAACCTTAGCCAATCACTTCAATATTTAATTTTAACACTAATTAGTTAATTAATCCCAATTGATTAACTAATACCTTGATTCCTACAAATCTCCTCCTAATCCTTGTCATTTAGCCTAATTAATCTAAGCCTAAGCTTCATTATCATTTCTTCTAATTTTAAATTCCTCCATTCATTCTCTCTCCTCATGTCACATCCTCCTAGCTCACCCACTTGTTTCCACAATCCCTCATTAACTCATCTAATGCCCTGAACAATCATTTGCACATTCCTAATCTCCATGATTAGGGAGTGGTCAACCTCTTTCCATAAATGGCTTTCCTATATCACCTCACAACCTTAAATGCCACCCACTTTTGTCTATCCAAGGAATTTTGGATTCCTTGAATCTCTCCATGCCCTCTTCCCAAGGAACTTTTAATTCCTTTTCTCTTTTACTCTTCCCATGTTTCTCCTCCCAAGGAATTTTTAATTTCTTGTTTTTCTTCCCAATGTACTTGGGATCTCTTCCCCATGACCTTGAGGAGTGTGGAGACAAGAAATGCCTTTATGTAAAAATCTCTTTGATCTCTCACTTGTCCTCTTCTAATCCACATCACTTTCCTTCAATCTCATCCCTCCAATTCGTTTCAATCTCAACTGTCCATTTTGGGCCCCTCAAATCTATAAATTGGAGTCTCCTCCCTTCACAAATCATCCACTTCATCTACATTATCATGCTGCTAATTTGAGTCCAAGAATCCATCCATTGTATCCACATGATAGCCTAACTTCATCACTTTAATCCATTATCATAATCACCCCTTTTGTTGTGTATCTGGAGAGCAATCCACATCAATCCATCCAAAAGAGCAAATCAAGTGGAGAAAGAGTGCTCTAGCTTCAAGCTCAATCAACAGAATAGGAAAGGTATAAGACTAGTTTTTTTACATGTTTTCATGGTTTTAAGAATTTCACATTCTCAACAAACCTTATATTATTTTCTTTCTTTCACAAACATCGTTGTCCAGCCCTAGACAACGAAACAGCAATCAACGATTGCACCCCAATTGGTCCCCCCCCCCTCTCTCATGCTTGCATTAAATGTACCTAAACTACCATACATGTATATTTTAGGGTACCTAATGGCTCCTTGCACTCGGACAATCATTGGAACCTCCTCACTCGCTCCTTGTGTTGTGTGTGTCGTGGAATGTTCACCATTTTTATTGCTCCTTCACTCTAGGCTTCTTCTACTTGTGATGACTAAGAGTGCACAAATGACCTCCTATGGTACCCTGATAGCCTATATGTAACCCTCCCTTCCACCTACTAGCCTTCCTCATTTGCGCTAATTTCTTCCTTTTTTGTTTGTTCCTTCACCAAATTATTTTTCTCTTCCTTATTCCTCTTCCCATCACCTTTTCCTTTTATTCGAGAATTCCTCCCAAAAAATCAAATTTTTTGGTCCAAATTTTTGAGAGGGCATCATCCTTTCATATTTCTCTATGTTTCCTTGTTGGGGCATTCTTTTTTTTTGACATAATGTTGTTTCACAACACCGCATCAAAGAGGGGCAAAATTTTGACACCTAAAAATTAATTAAATTTTATTTAAATAATTATCCTTGTAACATGATTAATTTTATTAATTATGTTAGTGTTTAAAGTTTGGTTAGAATGAGTTGTTTATGTGTTGTCATTTGTTTCAACATGCTTTGGTTGTCATTAGTGACTGATTGGTATAGTTGATATTGAGTTTCTTGTGCAGTTGTGCTGAGAGATTTGCTCAGCATATCATCTATATTGTACATCTATTCATGTGGTTTGGATATGTTGTTAAGAAGTGTTTAGAGATGCTATATTTGGGATTTGGTGCTCCAGATTGTTGTGTTAAGGAAGTTACGTCCACCAATGTTTGACATTTTTTTCGTGCAATATACATGCTCCGCATTTCTCTACTTTATGGTTTTTGGTGTTGTGGTTTTGAAGATAAGTTGATAATGTCCTTAGCTTCATTCTATTCAGTTGGCACAAGTTATTGGGCTTCGGAAGCATGGTTTCAAAGTTCAATGGTGTTTACTCCAAGTTTGTCCAACCTCTGGTGTTTACACTTTGTATTATTGCTCTGATGATTATGGATTGTTGTATAAGGTGTATGATGTTTATTTTGGCCTCAGTTAAGATGTGTTGTGGTCAACTTTACATTCTTTTCCACCACGGAAATGATTAGTGCCGACCTAATTTGAATTGTGGTCGATTAAGATACCTAGCCGACCTTGGGAGATTTTGCTTATGTGAGAATGATATAAATAAAGGATAATTTGTTGAGGATGGTGTGTGTGTGTGGTGTGCAATGAATGTGTGAAGAGAGAATGGATATTGCGTGTGAAATGGAAAGGAAGTGACTCATGGCATGTGTATGCGAAGGTGTGTGAAAGAGGATCCATCTCCCTAATTGTTTGATGAGTATTGTTGAGTTGGTGAAAAGTGTTGAGCAATGTGGACTTTCATGTGTTAGCTACCGAAAGAAGTGAGCTGAAGGTATCTACAGATCTTACAGTTGCAAAGGTATATCAGTGGTGGATTATTTATCTTTTATTCTTCTTCATCTAGGTAGTGAGCCCTCCAGTAATAAGCCTTTTCTTTCTTTCTTCCAGGCAGTGAGCCTTTCTTTGTAAAAATCACCTTAACCGGTGTCACCCAAACAAGGTTTTTCTCTTAAAAAGGTTTTTCACATAAAATCTGATGTTTCATTGTGTATGATATGTTCTACTTTTCATGTTCTTTCATGCTCATATCTTTATGTGGATTAAGTGATAAAAGTTAAGTTGTTTGTGGATCTGATTTTAAAAAAAAAAAAGATTTTAGAATTGTTTGTACAACTGATTCACCCCCATCACCCCTCTCAATTGTATTGTGCATAAAGACATTCAACAATTAGTATCAGAGCTTTGGTTCCTTGGAGAAGAGCTTAACCACTTAAGGAGATCCTGATGGCACACAAATGGACAATCCCTATGTTTGATGGATCTGACTATGCTTTGCGAAAAGTGAAGATGCAAGGTTACCTTATTTCTCTTGGCTATGAAGTTTGAAAGACTATTACACAAAATTACACCAAACAGTAGACTAGGGTAAACACTCCAAATGAGATCAAGGAATTTGAAGATAATGAAAGGCAAGGTTTGTTATCTTTAGTTCTCTTTCTAAGACTAAATTAACAAAAGTTGTATCTTTGGAATCTGCTCATGAGGTTTGGAATAAATTAGAAAAAACTTATGAAGGATATGATACAGTCAAACAAGCTAAGTTACAAAATGCTAAAACTAAATATGAATTATTGTGAATGGATGAAAAAGACAATACAACTAGCTACCTACAAAAGATAGATGATGTTGTAAATGAGATCAAAGGTCTTGGTGGTAACTTGCCGAAAGATGAAGTTGTGAAAAAGGTACTCAGAACTCTTACTAAACCCTGTAACTCTAAGTTTTCAGCAATAAAAGAATCACAAAATAAGAATCATACTAAAGAATATATGCATAGCTCATTACTTGCTTTTGAGATGAGAAAATTCGGTACTACTAGTACAAGAACAAAAACTGCATTGAAGGCAAGACTTGTATGTAGAGACTATTCACGGATAGAAGGAATAGATTTTGAGGAAACTTATGCTCCTGTAGCAAGAATGGAAGCTATCAGAATGATTATGGCTTTTGTGATACACAAGAATTTTAAGGTCTATCAAATGGATGTGAAGTTTGCATTCCTGAACAGAGAAGTGGAAGAAGAAGTGTATATAGAACAACTGGAAGGATTCGAGCTATCAAACACTTTGGATATGGTCTACAAACTGAAAAAGGCATTGTATGGATTGAAGAAAGCTCTCAAAGCTTGGTATGTAAGGCTTTATAGGTCTTTGTTGAAGCAAGAATTTCAACAAGGTACTACTAATAGTAATCTCTACTTTAAGGTTGAGGATAATGATATCTTGATTGTAGTTGTTTATGTGGATGATATAATCTATGGAGGAAATGATGGTATGTGCAACAATTTTTCTGATGAGATGCAAGAAAAGTTTGAAATGTCTATGATTGGGGAAATGAAATTCTTTCTTGGTTTACAAGTTAGTTAGAAGGATGATGGTATCTTTATTTCACAATCTAAGTATGTTAAAGAAATGTTGAAGAAGTTTGGAATGGAAAATGCTAAACCTATATGTACTCCTATGGCTACTGGTTGTAAATTGAGCAAAAATGTTGAATCTCCAAAGATTGATGAGAGAAAATACAAATCAATGATTGGAGGAGTAGTGTACCTGACTGCTACTGGATCGGCTATCATGCATGTTGTTTCTCTTGTAGCTTGATTCTAGCAAGATCCCAGAGAGACACATGTTGCTTCTATAAAAAGAATTTATAGATACTTAAAAGCGATAGAAGAATATGATCTATGGTATCCCAAAATGTCTAACTTCACTCTTATTGCTTCAACCGATGCAAATTGGGATGGTTGTATGAATGACAGAAAAAGTACAAGTGGGGGTGCATTTTTCCATAGACCTCGATTGGTTGCTTGGTCGAGTAAGAAAAAGGATTTAGTATCTCTATCTACTGTTGAAGTTGAATATATTGTGGCTACAGCTTGTACACAAGTATTATGGATGAAACAAACTTTAATGGACATTGGAATATTATTTGATGACCAATTTCTATATTTTGTGACAATACCAGTTCAATAAATAATTCTAAGAATCTGGTACTGCATTCAAGAATGAAACACATTTCAATCTGGCATCACTTTTTGAGGGATAAAGTTTTGGAAAACAAGGTGAAGCTTGACTATGTATCTACAAAAGAAAAGATTGCTAATATCTTTACTAAAGCACTCACTAAGGATAGTTTTGAATATATCCAAGAGAAATTGGGGCTTATTGCCACTTCTTTTTTTTAACTAAATGATTATTTTGGACTAATGATTGGGGCTTCCTCTTAGGGGGAGCTAAGTGCAGTTGTGAGTTTTATGAGGAGTTGAACAAAATGAGCTAACAGTTTTGGTGTTTGTGCCTTTGTCCTTGATGGCAAAGGGGGAGAGAATGAGAAGTTGGGAGAGAATGCAAAGTTTGGCAAATGTGAGTAACGAGTAATTGGCAAAGGGGGAGAATAGAGTATTGGAAAACATTAAAAATTTGGTATGAGAGTTGTTGATATTGTTGTTGTCATTGATGTGTTGCCATCAATGAAAAAGGGGGAGATTGTTGCAAGTTTGGTCAAACTAAGTTGTTGATGTGTTGTAATTGATGTCAACATGATTTAGTTGTCATTAGTAACTGGTTGGTATAGTTGATATTGAGTTTCCTGTGTAGTTGTGCTGAGAGATTTGTTTTTCATATCTTCTATATTGTACATATATTCATGCAGGTTGGATATGTTGTTAATAAGTATTTAGAGATGCTAGAATCAGAATTTAGTGCTTCGGATTGTTATGCTAAGGAAGTTGCGCTCACCAGTGTGTGATAGTGTGTGAAATGCATGCTCTGCATTTCTCCGCTTTATGGTTTCTAGCATTTCTGTTTTGGAGATAAGTTGATAATGTCTTTAGCTTCATTCTATTCAGTTGGCACGATTTCTTGGGCTTCAGAAGCGTTGTTTCAAAGTTCGATGGTGTTTACTCCAAATTTGGCCGACCTCAGGTGTTTACACTTCGCATTATTTCTCTAATGACTATGGATCATTGTATAACATGTATGATGTTGATTTGGTCTCAGTTAAGATGTGTTGTGGTCCACTTTACATCCTTTTCCACCATGGAATGTTTAGTGTCGACCTAATTTGAATTGTGTTCGGTTAAAATGCTTAGCTGACCTTGGGAGATTTTGCATATGTGAGGATGATATAAATAAAGGATAATTTGTTGAGGATGGTGTGTGTGTGGTGTGCAATGAATGTGTGGAGAGAGAATGGATATTGTGTGTGAAATGGAAAGGGAGTGAGTTGTGGTATATGTGTATGTGATGAAGGTGTGTGAATGAGGATCTATCTCCTTGATTGTTTGATGAGTGTTGTTGAGTTGGTGAAAAGTGTTGAGTAGTGTGGACTTTCATGTGTTAGCTACCGGAATCAATGAGATGAATGTACCTATAGATCTTACAGTTAAAGAGGTATATCAGTGGTGGATTCTTTCACTTTTATTCTTCTTCATCTGGGCAGTGAGCCTTTCTTTCTTTCAGGCAGTGAGCCTTTCTTTGTAAAATTCACCTTAATCGATGTCACCCAAACAAGTGTTCATACATTGAGAATAGCAATCATTGTGGTTTTTCCCTTAATAGGGTTTTTCACATAAAATTTGGTGTCTCATTGTGTATAATGTATTCTTTTTTTCATGCTCATATCATTCTGTGGATTAAGTGATAAAAGTTGTTGTGGATCTTATTAAATAAAAGATTTTAGAATTGATTCACCCCCCCCCCTCTAAGTTGTGTAATGTGTGAGAACATTCAACGGTTAGTCCTAAAATGATTAATTAAATTTTATTTAATTAATTATGCCCTTGTTTAATATAATTAATTGATTAATTATATCTCCCCTTATCCCAGAAGTTTGATTTATTTTAATAAATCAAACCCCACTTTAGCCCACTAGCCAAATATTCCTCTAAACCAAATTAGTTAATTGATTTTCGATCAATTAACTAATATCCTAGAATCCTGCAAATCCTCCCATTTAGCTCCCTAATTAATGACCAATTAATTAGTGTCTAATCCTCATTATCATTTTCCTCTAATTTTAAATATCTCACACCTACCCAAGTCCACATATGACACCCCTCTTAAATGAGCTTGCATGCACAAGTCATTTTCAAGTCTCCACCTGACACTTTGACAAAGGGCAAACATGTGTGAGGATGCTCTTCACAATAGAGCCACCCTACATTTTCACCTTCCATTTGTCACTTCCCTCTCCCTACACCTCTTTCACTTTATCAGTTTTGTGTCCACTTGTCATTCTCTTGTTTTTCCCAAGATGTGCTCACACCTCTGTGAGCAAACCTTTCCCTCTACCATGTGCCAAGTGTTCTTCCCAATATGCCCACTCTTATGACACGTGCCACAAGGCTAAGCTTTCAATCCAACTCATCTCCTCTCCTTCAATCTTAGTCCTCTATCAACATTTGATTTCAATCGTCCATTTCCATCTCAAAAATCTATAAATTGGAGCCTTCTCCCTCATATCCATAACACAATCTTGAGCTAAACTTATGCTACCATTTTCATTCCAAAATATTTTCTTTGTTGTGCAATTTGGAGAGCAATCCACATCCTAAAGTATCAAAAACAAATCAAGTGGAAAAGGGTGACTTCGTTTCTAACTCTATCCATGGAGTGGTAAAGGCATAAGTCTTAGTTTTGCATTTAATTTGAATGTTTAGTTGTTGTTTAGACTTAGCATTTACTCACTTTTAGACGTGTTGGATTCACCCTTCACAACAACAATTCTTGTGATGGTGATTTAAAAATGTTCATAATGATATGTACATTAATAATGGTGCAACTATTGATAAATAAGATCATGCAATTCATTCATATTTTTAGAACACTAGTGCTTTTCACTACAAAACACTTCAAAATATGAGTTGCACAAAAGTGCCAGGTACTTATAGTCATGATGTCGATCGATCTAGAAACGAAATGATTCCTCTCAAATAATGACAAATGTCTTTAATAGTAGAATTTTGTATAGATATATGTCCTTGTGTTAGAGGTATTAACAAATTTATTGTAGATGATTGAATCCGATTTTTCCCAAATAGCTAGTAAATTGCAATCTACTACTAAATTTTGTGTGTGTCCTATGGAAGGTGCCTCGGGTAGAATTGTTAACTTGTGAAACCCGTCTTTTCCTTTCTAATAGATTGGTGAGTTATTATAAGAACAACTTAATGATTTCTTTCTCTAATTTGAACACTCGTGAAAATTGGAAGTTGCTTTGAATGTCAAATCCACTAGAATAAAACTAAGGGATCATTTCACTAGTAATGTTTGTTGCTAGCCTAATTGCAATTGGATATTAGCAAGGGACTTTAACACCCCTCCTTTTCCTTTTAAAAAATTGGGGGCCTTGATAATTACTCTAATAGCATGGTGGATTTTACTAACTTCCTCACCATTTTAGATGTTGACCAACTGGAAACTTCAGTTACCTAATCTACTATAAGAATAAGAAACTACCTTATTCAAGTCAATCTTGACATATTTATTATTCCTAATGCATGGAACATTCTTCCTACTCTCACTCTTAAGGCTCTTCCTAGAGTGGGATCAAGCCATAACCCATTTTTGTAGTGGGATAATCATATAAAGAAAGGTCCTTGCCCTTTTAGGTATGAAATCATATAGGATTCTCATCCAACTTTAGGTAGTTGGTTTCAGATTGGTGGAATAGTCATGTTCAAGGTACTATCATGTTTCACTTAGCCCAGAAAATCAAATGGGTGAAAAATAAAGCCAAACGCTAGAATATATTATTTTTGGTAATATTTTTCATAAGAATAGCTAACTAAGGACCTTGAGGAATTATAGGATAGAATGGTTGTTGAAGCTTATGATATAGAGACATGTAATAATGTAAAAAGCCTAAGAGAGGAATGGAAGAGATTAATGAGTCGTGAAGAAATTTTTTAGAAGCAAAAGTCTCAGATTCAATGGCTTACTTAGGAACACCAAGTTTGTCCACCAGTCTACTTTGAAACATAGAAGGAGAAATAACACAAGAAGTCCAATAAACTCAGATGGTAGCATTCTAAGTTTTAAAGAACAAATTGTTGATGCAGTTGTTTATTTTTTCTAGGAGACTTTTACAAACAATTTTACAGATATATGTTGTCAACTTGAGATTTTTTAGTGATTTCTATGTTGCTCAATGAGAGCGATAATGTTAAAATGGCTAAAGTTATAACCATGGAGGAAGTGATAGATGTTGTTTTCTCATTTGGAGCCTAGAAGGCTTTGAGACCTAATGGTTTTATCCCCTCTTTCTTCCAAGAATTTTGGGAGATTATTTGCGAAGACCTCTAAAACAACTTAATTCATTTTTTATTGTTTTAGTAGACTTCTAAAACAACTTAATTCACCTTTTATTGTTTTCATGCCAAAAAGAAAGAAGCAACTACTTTGATGGGTTTTGGGACCTGTAAGTCTTTGTAACATACTATATAAAATCTTTTCTAAGCAACTTGTTAACAAAATTAAGCCTTTCTATCATCTTTTGATTTCTCATAATCAAAATGGATTTATTCTAGGAAGATATTTTAGATGTTATTTTAACAACTCATGAAATCACTCATTCTGTGGAGAATAGTAAAAAATAGGTATTATCCTAAAATTAGATATTTATAAAGCTATGACAAAGTGGCTTGGCTATTATTGCTTGTTGTTTGTCAAAAGTTTGGTTTTTAGGGGAGGATCCTTCAAATGATTAAAGGATGTGTGTCTATGTTAAAGTGCTTGATTTTAGTGAATGGTATTTTTAAGGATGTGTGTCTATGTTAAAGTGCTTGATTTTAGTGAATGGTATTTTTAGAGGGTTTTCCTCATGCAGTAGAGGTCTTAGACAAGATGATCCTATCTCCCTTTAGACAAGATGATCCTATCTCCCTTTACTTTTTTATTAAGACAAGATGATCCCATCTCCCTTTACTTTTTTATTATTGTTGTTGAAATCCATGGAAGAAACTTCTAGAGCTTTATTGGTATTAGAGTTCTAAAGGGGGTTAAAGTTGCTTCTTCCTTATCTCCATCTTCTTATCAAGAATATGTGGAGAAATCAAATGACTGGTTGAGTTTTGATGGTTGAGTTTTGATGGCTCTTACAAAGAAGTGTAGTCATAAGAATTTGCACTTTATTTGT